>NC_088223.1:54873634-55173634 GCF_036934945.1 Oncorhynchus masou masou
TAAGCTGTTTTCCAGTAACATTTATTTGGATACATGCATAAGAATGAGCTAATGATGCGTGATTTCACCTGGCATAGAAAATGTGCTCTCTCGTCAGGGCACTGTTGTTCAGAGGAGCTAGCCAACAACACAGCTAACACAATCACTTCAAACTGAAGCTGGAAAGACTGCAAGCTTGCTGCATTTAGTTTTATCTGTTCTCTATTGAAATGTCTTTGTATTTGTCCATACAAATGAAGCTGATTCATGATTTCGACTGGCTGAGAAAAGTTGCCTGTCTTTCGTCCCGACTCGCGATCCCTACATGTTCATTACTATGGGACAGCAAGAGATCGAATTTCAATATGAAACAATGTTGCAAATGTCAGAGAGTCAGACTGCAAGTTTTATACAAATCTCTGTTATTGAAAACCGATTGCTAGTCTAAAAGAAATGGGAGATAATGTCTAGATGCTTTTTACAGTGGGGATGAAGTTTATAAATTGTCTGGCTGGGCTGATGAGACAGTGGATTGCGCAGTGAGATGGAACAGAGTAAATAGGCATTTCAATATCATAGCTTTAGCTTGTGGTAATTTGGGGAATAGACACCTGCTGGAATGCTGTTTTAACCAATTAGCGTCCAGGATCAGACCCACCCGTTGTATAATTCCCTATAACGCACAGTATATCAGCATAGTAGAATTCAATGGCTATAGTTAATTCTTTCATGTTCTATGTTTGAGCTGCTTTTGAAAGAAAGTCGAATTGAAAACACTATTGGTATTGTTGAATTTGATTTTCATAATAGCAAGCTGATGATTAGCTAAACCAGCAAGTCTGTTTGGTTACCAAGGCATCTCCTGCAGCTATCTAGTAAACTTTCTAGCTACTTCAGTGAATGTTGAACACATTTCTACCTGTAAGTGAACTCATTTCTAGTGGCAAATGCCAGGGCTGCAGGTAGCCTAGTGGTTAGAGCGATGGGCCTGTAACCGTAAGGTTGCTGGATTGAATCCTGAGCTGACAAGGTAAAAAGCTGTCACTCTGCCCCTGAACAAGGCAGTTAACCAACCCACTGTTCCCCGGAAGGCTGTCATTCTGAATAAGAATTTGTTCTTAGCTGTCTTGCATAGTTAAATAAAGTTGAAATGAAAATGTACAAATGATGCTTTTTAAACAATTTGAGCCATGTTATAAAAGGGATAATCAACTCAGGGCTCTGTGTTCCCTGGAAAAGAATGTGTCATTTGTTAGATGTCACCTTGCTAGCGCATCTTGGAACACACCTTCCATGTTGTTCGTTATTTTAGTTGATTATCCCTTACTCATAAAGGCCTGTTTGTTGAGTATATCCCATTCTTACTCAAAACTATTGAAAGGCTGTGATAGGATAACAGTGAACATGGACCGAACTAGACGGACACTGTAGCAATGTTCCATAATCAAACTGCAAGACAATTCATTTGCAACTATCCAACTCTATTTTAAAATATACTTGTTACATTATTAGTAATGTAACATTAGTATTGTTCCATTATTTCAAAAGAAACAACACAAATAGAATATATAGTGACAGGAATAATTGACAGTTGTAGAATTATAGCATTCATCGCATAGCCGTGCATTAGTTATGACTAGTCTACAACACCAGTTGCTAGATGGGATTTTACAGCAAATGGACAACTACAAAACGTATTTTAGATGCCAAACATTCATCCTAAAACAATAAATACTCAACATTGACCCTAGAACAATAAATAAAGTGACAAATGATAAAACAAGAAGAATGCACTTTAAGGTAATAGCGTAAACACATTTTCTTTACCCTTATCTACAAAAGTGTTTTCTTCATATTCTGTCAAAAAATGTCGTATGCCTATCAGACTGTTCTCAAAAGTGCTACTCAGCCTCCATCTTCATTCAAGCAACTATCTCTAACATTGAGATGAACTGAGCTCCTCAACTACAAACAAGATCATTGAAGAACTGGGGTATAGTCTGTTGTGAGACAGAGGATTCTGAGCAGACAGTCTTTGAGGGGTGTTTCTGCAGCAGGGGCTGCAGGATGAGGCTAGGGGTCAGTAGGTGGTATCTATAACGTTGCCTTCCATCTGATGTCTGTAGGCCACTCTTGCCTTGTGGGAAAAGTAGACAACTCCTCCTCCAGCGCTGGCATAGGTTGTCGGCGCAAACTGAGGCTCCGCTTCAATGTATGGAACTAAACAGGAAAAGGAGAGATGAGAGGATTAAAACCCCATTAATATTACATTAATACTGACATTAATCTCTGTTGGGAAGTCACATTCCCATACTGTACTACTATTAATGATGATGAACTGTCAAAGGGTTGTCAGTCCAGAATTACATTCCAAGTCAATTGTAAATGGCCTTAAAGTCGAACAGACAGCACGAGCACCATGAAATCTTATAAAAATCTATTCATATACACCCCGAGGAAGAATACTTCTTTCAATCTTTACTAACGACATGTCACTGGCTTTGCAGATGACTTAACACTATACACGTCAGCTACTACCGCAACTGAAATTACTGCAGCATTTAACAAAGAGCTACAGTTAGTTTTCCGAATGTGTTGCAAGGAATAAGTTAGTCCTAAAAATGTCAAAAAATAAAAGCATTGTAATTGGGACAAATCATTCACTAAACCCTAAATCTTGTAATGAATAATGTGGAGCAAGTTGAGTGGACTAACTGCTTGGAGTAATCCTGGATTGTAAACTATTATGGTCAAAAAATATTGATACAACAGTAGCTAAGATGGGGAAAAGTCTGTCCATAATAAAGCGCTGTTCTGCCTTCTTAACAGCACTAAAAACAAGGCAGGTGTCACATTTGTCATAGTGAGGAGACCAAGGCGTAGCGTTGTAAGCGTACATCTTCTTTTAATGGAAGAACGAACACTGAACAAAACAACAGAACGAACCGTGACGCTATATGACTAGTGCAAACAAGCAACTAAACATAGAATATCAACACACAAACTATCCAACGAATACGGCAACCTAAATATGGTCCCCAATCAGAGACAACGATAAACAGCTGCCTCTGATTGAGAACCAATCTAGGCAACCATAGACATATAAACACCTAGACTAGAAAAACCCTAGACATACAAAAAAAACTAGATAATATAAAAACTAAACAAATCACTCTTGTCACACCCTGACCTAAACAAAAGAATAAAGAAAACAAAGATAACTATGGTCAGGGTGTGACAGCAGGTCCTACAGGCCCTAGTTTTGTCACACCTGGACTACTGTTCAGTCAGGTGGTCAGGTGCTACAAAGAGGGACTTTTGGCTCAGAACAGGGCAGCACGGCAGGCCCCTGGTTTTTACAAAGAGAACTAACATTAATAATATGCATGTCAATCTCTTCTGGCTCAAAGAGATTGACTTCATCACGACATGTATTTGTGAGAGTTAATGACATGTTGAATGCACAAAGCAGTCTGTTTGAACTACTGGCACACAGCTCGGACACCAATGCATACCCCACAATACATGCCAGAACAAGTCCAGAACAGACTATGGGAGGCGCACAGTACTACAAAGAGCCATGACTAAATGGAACTTCTATTCCACATCAAGTAACTCATGCAAGCAGTAAAATTGGATTTAAAAAATACATAAAAATACACCTTATGGAACAGTGGGGACTATGAAGCAACACAAACATAGGCACAGAGACATGCATAGATACACACATGATAAGATACGTACTATACACACGTGCACACATGGATTTTGTGTTGTAGATATGTGGTATTAGAGTAAGGGCCTGAGGGCACACACTTAATGTGTTGTGAAATCTGTTGTGAATGTACTGTAAGGTTTATAGAAATGTACAACTGCCTTAATTTTGCTTGACCCCAGGAAGAGTAGCTCAGCTAATGGGGATCCATAATAAATACAAATACGATGACAAGCGAGCACTTAGATATGGTCATTTTCACGGTTTCATAAATTCATAGAATGTTTGGGAATGACGTAGAGTAAGACATTTGTGGAGATTCTATATAAATATAGAGTGGGAAAGCGGCCGTGCATTTGGACTATTAATAGACACTGCAGTAAATAAAACGTAATAAAGACATCTGTCTCGTCCAGGACCGGAGTCTATGCAGACTGGTGCGCCATAGCCAATAAGAGCTACAGTAGGCCTTTATATGCAAATAAGCCATTTGCCACAAGGGCCTGCCATCATTCACTTTGAACTGGACTGTGTGTTTACAGGCAGTAGCAACAGCACAATTTAGATAATTCGAAAAGCACTCGCCAAAAGCCGCAAAATACATCTGAATGGATTTCTTCAAATCAGGAAATACCATGGGAGGACTCTTACATTTGGGAACTTGACATACCTATTGATCAAACAACCATGAAAAGTAGTCTCCCCTTCAGTTATGCACATCAACAACAACAACCTCAACAACTAATGCTAGCCAGAGCAAGATAAGCTAAAATCTAATGAGGGAACATTAGATAAACCCTCAAACTTTTTTCAGCTAGTTGGCCGTCAAAATTGCACTGATAAACGATGGGGAATAGTAGCCTGCTCGTCCTTCTGCAGCTTTCAAAACGATGGGGAATAGTAGCCTGCTCGTCCTTCTGCAGCTTGCCTGCCAATGCACACATGTTCCAAGACACGTTTTGACAACTGAATGGGAACTTACCTGCCAACCCATTTGATCGATGCCAAATACATTTCATTGACAACTAAGGGTGCCTGTTTCTGCTCTCAGGTTCAGGAATGGCTGAAAATGCATAACATTGATCTAAAATTGACCCTTGAAGTAGTACTGTTGGGAGATCTGGAGAGACCGGGTCAGTCAATAGCTAATATACTAATACTCTTAGTAAAAATATTTATCTTCAATCTGTGGATTCTAATCGATTAGATAGATTGAAGTTGTATGTTAAACTTCACAGCATAGCTGAAAGATATATGGTGCATAGAATTCTGAAGAGGGTGGCCAGCAGAGATAGGTGGGATGGGCTGAGGGAAGCTGAGGGATGGAATGACGGTCAAAGATAAAAGTATAAAAAATAAAGTCAAAATAAAACATAACAAAAAGTAAGTTTGAATGACACTGAGGGGCAATGTTGTTACTGCTAATGCCAGTTTGCCTGAGGCTTATGATTTGCAGGTGTTTGTACACATGCATATATACACACACACTCATTCAAATGCACACAGGTGCACATACATGGTCACACACACATGTAAATAGTGCCATACATGCACTTAAACATATTCAGTTGTCCTTGATGTTTTTTGCTTTCTGTTTTCCTTTGTCTTTGTCTTTTTTCTCTTTTGTTCATTTTCTTGGTTACTGGGGGAGGTCTTGGTGGTGGGAAATGGAATATTTTTTCTACTTTATTTTGATCTTATTTTCTCAGTGGAGGGGGGACTGTGTGTGTGTGTGTGTGTGTGTGTGTGTGTGTGTGTGTGTGTGTGTGTGTGTGTGTGTGTGTGTGTGTGTGTGTGTGTGTGTGTGTGTGTGTGTGTGTGTGTGTGTGTGTGTGTGGCTGGTGGCCTGGCGGTTAGGAGCTGGGGCCGGTGGCTGATGGATAAAAAAATGTAAACCCATTTGATTTACAAATAAAATCACTCAGTGTTTCAGAGTGCACTCTGGGTCGTTCGTAAACGCAGAGTGATGTCAGATTGTCTGTTGGTAAATTCAAAGAATCCGCCCCCTCTAAGTACCTGTTCTCAACACCTGTTCTGAAAGGTCCCAGAGTCTGCAACACCACCAAGCAAGGGGCACCACCAAGCAAGCAGCACCATGAAAACCAAGGATCTCTCCAAACAGGTCAGGATCAAAGTTGTGGAGAAGTACAGATCACGGTTGCGTTCTAAAACAATATCTGAAACGTTGAACATCCCACGGAGCACCATTAAATCCATGATTAAAATGGAAAGAATATGGCACCACAACAAACCTGCCAAGAGTGGGACGTCCACCAAAATTCATGGACCAGGCATGGAGGGCATTAGTCAGAGAGGCAACAAAGAGACCAAAGATAGCCCTGAAGGAGCTGCAAAGCTCCACAACGGAGATTGGAGTACTTGTCAATAGGACCTTAAGCCTCTACTCTACAGAGCAGGGCTTTTCGCAAGACTCCACAAACATATGGAAGAAGGTACTCTGGTCAGATGAGACTAAAATGTTGCTTTTTGGCCATCAAAGAAAGAGCAAACCCAACACCTCACATCACCCCGAGAACAGCATCCCCACAATGAAGCATGGTGGTGGCAGCATCATGCTGTGGGGATGTTTTCCATTGGCAGGGACTGGGTAACTGGTCAGAATTGAAAGAATGATGGATGGCTCTAAATACAGGGAAATTCATGAGGGAAACATGTTTCAGTCTTCCAGATATTTGAGACTTGGACCTCAATTCAATGGAGAATCTGTGGTGTGACTTAAAGATGGCTGAACACCAGCGGAACCCATCCAACTTGAAGGAGCTGGAGCAGTTTTGCCTTGAAGAATGGGCAAACATCCCAGTGGCTAGATGTGCCAAGCTTACAGAGACATACCCCAAAATACTTACAGCTCTAATTGCTGCAAAAGGTGGATCAACAATATATAGACTTTGGAGGGTGAATAGTTATGCACGCTCAAGTTCAGTTTTTTAGTCTTATTACTTGTTTGTTTCACAAAAAAAGTATTTTGCATCTTCAAAGTGGTAGGAATGTTGTGTAAATCAAATTATACAACCCCCCCAAAAAATGTATTTTAATTCCAGGTTGTAAGGCAGCAAAATAGGAAAAATGCCAAGGGGGATAAATACTTTTGCAAGCCACTGTAGGCATCACACTCCTGCAAAAACTGTAGTTGGTGTTGTTACCTGCTTTAGGGGGGCAGTGTCTGCCCTTGCCTCTGTCTTTACACCTCCTGTACCAGGGAAAACACTGGAGAACCTTCACACCCATGGGCGCAGCAGCTCGAAGAGCCAGTCTGAAAAGAGAGAACAAGGATTTTGTTATTTAAAAGAAGCATTAGCACTGGGCACTCTATACCTTTCAAAACCTGAAAACTGAGAAAACTTCAACAACCATATTGCAAATGAATTATGAGGCCTTTTCAGGGAATTTAAGAGCTACTCATCCCTCTATATGAATTGCACCAGAAAAATTGGGTTGTTATACATTTCTAAAACTGACACACTCCAAACTTTCCCTAAATGTGTCATTCTGGTTTGGTTTTAGGACTATCGTAATAAAATATATTGATAGTTTTTATGTTTAAGAGAGAGAGAGAGAAAGAGAGGGAGAGAGAGAGAGTGATAGCTTTATGGTATTTTCTTAATATTTTGGACCCTGGAGGCTGTGAACCATTTAAATTATTACTTCCAGCCATGACAGAAGATCGAATAGATTAAAAACAGACAATTCATCAAAGGGAGCTTTTAAATGAAATAACCCACTAGGCACAGACCTCAGTTCAACATCTAGTTTAAATTCCTTTGTGGTTTAGTTATCAAGTAACGTAAAAAAAATATAAATAAAAAAAATCACAATGTTGTCGGGAAGTAGTTTGGGGGTAGATAGCTATATCGGGCTAATATAGGACTATTAAAGGCCCAGTGCACTACTTTTGTGAATTTGTATTTTTTTTCAACCCCCAAAAAATGTTTATTTAAGAGGCTCCTCTGTCCTCCACTCGTTACATGTATTAATGACACCAGTTTGAACTTGTTATCAGTATAAAAGACACCTGTCCACAACCTCAAACAGTCACACTCCAAACTCCACTATGGCCAAGACCAAAGAGCTGTCAAAGGACACCAGAGACAAAATTGTAGACCTACACCAGGCTGGGAACACTGAATCTGCAATAGGTAAGCAGCTTGGTTTGAAGAAATCAACTGTGGGAGCAAATATTAGGAAATGGAAGACATACAAGACCACTGATAATCTTCCTCGATCTGGGGCGCCATGCGAGATCTCACCCCGTGGGGTCAAAATTATCACAAGAACGGTGAGCAAAAATCCCAGAACCACACGGGGGGACCTAGTGAATGACTTGCAGAGAGCTGGGACCAAAGTAACAAAGCCTACCATCAGTAACACACTACGCCGCCAGGGAATCAAATCCTGCAGTGCCAGACGTGTCCCCCTGCTTAAGCCAGTACATGTCCAGGCCCGTCTGAAGTTTGATAGAGAGCATTTGGATGATCCAGAAGAAGATTGGGAGAATGTCATATGGTCAGATGAAACCAAAATAGAACTTTTTGGTAAAAACTCTACTTGTCGTGTTTGGAGGACAAAGAATGCTGAGTTGCATCCAAAGAACACCATACCTACTGTGACGCATGGGGGTGGAAACATCATGCTTTGGGGCTGATTTTCTGCAAAGGGACCAGGACGACTGATCCGTGTAAAGGAAAGAATGAATGGGGCCATGTATCGTGAGAGGGCAGTGAAGATGCAAGGGCAGTGAAGATGAGACGTGGCTGGGTCTTTCAGCATGACAATGATCCCAAACACACCACCTGGGCAATGAAGGAGTGGCTTTGTAAGAAGCATTTCAAGGTCCTGGAGTGGCCTAGCCAGTCTCCAGATCTCAACCCCATAGAAAATCTTTGGAGGGAGTTGAAAGTCTGTGTTGCCCAGCAACAGCCCCAAAACATCACTGCTCTAGAGGAGATCTGCATGGAGAAATGGGCCAAAATACCAGCAACAGTGTGTGAAAACCTTGTGAAAACTTACTGAAAACATTTGACCTCTGTCATTGCCAACAAAGGGTATATAACAAAGTATTGAGATAAACTTTTGTTATTGACCAAATATTTATTTTCCACCATAATTTGCAAATAAATTCATTAAAAATCCTACAATGTGATTTTCTGGATTTTTTTTTCAAATTTTATCTGTCATAGTTGAAGTGTACCTATGATGAAAATTACAGGCCTCTCTCATCTTTTTAAGTGGGAGAACCTGCACAATTGGTGGCTGACTAAATACTTTTTTGCCCCACTGTATACAAAATTATAAGACTAAGCCGTGTAGTGGTAGTCCACACAAGCTCACGGAACAGGACCGTCGAGTGCTGAATCTCGTAAAAATCATGTCTTCAGTTGCAACACTCACTATCGAGTTCCAAACTGCCTTTGGAAGCAACATCAGCACAAGAACTGTTCATCGGGAGCTTCATGAAATGGGTTCCCATGGCCGAGCAGCCGCATAGAAGATCACCATGCCAATGCCAAGCGTCGGCTGGAGTGGTGTAAAGCTCAATGTTATTGGACTCTGGAGCAGTGTAAACTCGTTCTCTGGAGTGATGAATCCCGCTTCACCATTTAGAAGTCCGACAGACGAATCTGGGTCTGGTGGATGCCATGAGAACACTACCTGCCCCAATGCATAGATCCAACTTTAAAGTTTGATGGAGGAGGAATAATGGTCAGGGGCTGTTTTTCATGGTTTGGTCTCGGCCTCTTAGTTCCAGTAAAGGGAAATCTTAACACTACAGCATACAAGGATATTCTAGACGATTCTGTGCTTCCAACTTTGTGGCAACAGTTTGGGGAAGACCCTTTCCTATTTCAGGATAACAATGCCCCTGTGCACAAAGCGAGGTCCATACAGAATAGGTTTGTCGAGATCGGTGTGGAAGAACTTGACTGACCTGCACAGAGCCCTGACCCCAACCCTATTGAACACCTTTGGGATGAATTGGAATGCCGACTGTGAGCAAGGCCTAATCGCCCAACATCACTGCCCAACCCCACTAACGCTCTTGTGGCTGAATGGAAGCAAGTCCCTGCAGCAATGTTCCAACATTTAGTGGAAAGCCTTCCCAGAGTGGAGGCTGTCGTAGCAGTAAAGGGGGCACCAACTCCATATTAATGCCCATGATTTTGGTGTTTGAGCAGATGTCCACATACTTTTAGTCATGTAGTGTACAGTGGCTTGCAAAAGTATTCACTCCCCTCGGCATTTTTCCTATTTTATTGCCTTACAACCTGGAATGAAAATAGATGTTTTTGGTGGTTTGTATAATTACACAACATGCCTACCACTTTGAAGATGCAAAATATTTTTTCTTGTGAAACAAACAAGAAATAAAACAAAAAAAACTGAAAACTTGTACGTGCATAACTATTCACCCCCCCAAAGTCAATACTTTGTAGAGCCACCTTTTTCAGCAATTACAGCTGCAGCTCTTGTGGCATGTCTCTATAAGCTTGGCACATCTAGCCACTGGGATTTCTGCCCATTTTTCAAGGCAAAACTGCTTCAGCTCCTTCAGCTTGGATGGGTACCGCTGGTGTACAACAATCTTTAAGTCATACCACAGATTCTCAAATGATTTGAGGTCTGGGCTTTAACTAGGCCATTCCAAGACATTGAAATGTTCCCCTTAAACCACTAAAGTTTTGCTTTAGCAGTATACTTAGGGTTAGGGTCATTGTCCTGCTGGAAGGTGAACATTCGTCCCAGTCTCAAATCTCTAGAAAACTGAAACAGGTTTCCCTCATGAATTTCCCTGTATTTAGCACCAACCATCATTCTTTAAATTCTGACCACCACCATGCTTCATTGTAGGGATGGCGTTCTCGGGGTGATGAAAGTTGTTGGGTTTGCGCTTATCTTGATGGCTAAAAAGCTAAATTTCACCATATCTTATTTAGGGGCTTCATAGTAAAGGGGGTGAATACATATGCACGCATCACTTTTCCGTTTTGTTTTAAAGAAGTTCTTTTTTTCAGTGCACTTCACCAATTTGGACTATTTTGTGCATGTCCGTTACATGAAATAAAAATAAAAATCCATTTAAATAACAGGCTGTAATGCAACAAAGTAGGAAAAATGCAAAGGGCGATGAATACTTTTGCAAGGCACTGTACATCTCATATCACTCATATTATCTGAGGACCGTGGTTACGAAAGTAACATTCAATTATGGCGAGCAGCAAATCCCAGGAGGCTTAGCGTGTTTCTTCAGGGAATTGTGAGAACAAGGGAAAACACTGCCAACAAGATGCTCTAATCTCAGATCTCTCTCCTTTACCGTACAGGACAAGGCAACCTCAACATGGTGATCCCCACATGCCCAACTAAGCTGTTATTGCTTATGTGTGTTTTCCTAGGTCTATTTCGGTTTGTGCCCACAATTCTGAAATAATGTGAGATTCCATATCAATGATTTCACATAGTCCTACCTGATACAAGTATAGACATTTAGGGGGTGCAGACTTAACCTCTGTGCAGGGACAAAACACTGTAGGCTACTCTTTTGTGAGGCAGGCCTGCAGGAATAACCCCAATGGTGGATAAGAACTGCACAACAGATGCACTACAAAGGCTGGGTCCTGCTGCCACCAGTGTAGCAAATAAGTGGAGAGATCAGCAACCCTAAGGTTACAGGGCAAGTGCATTTACTTTGCTTACTGTATAAAGGTGCTGTCCAGAGGGTGCTACACTTGTTCGCATGCCAGACTTGTTGCTGTCAACAGGTAAGCTACAGTAGGCTATTGATACACTGCGTTCTCTGAAAAGACAGTTACATAAACCGGCAGTAGCATAATCTGTTGTTGCCATTGAAACTAGAGCAATTTACACAGAGAAAGGCAGACAGATCTCTCAGTATCCCATAGCGGAATTCAATGCAGAAATGAATGCCTGCGTTTTTATTTCTCTAAATTCTGATCTTAAAATGAGAGATTTTGTGTGTTGTTATGCACAAAATAGCTCATGTATAAAGTAGGCCTGAGCTATATGCAAATTAAGAAATCATGTAAGAGCAATAATTCTGAATTTCAATAGCCTTTCAAATATTTTAGAGGCCCAAATGCAGTCAAAATGATGTTTTCTTGTGTTTTGTATCATATTGTACAGTAGCTGATGAAACTAACACTATAAAAGTATGAACAAATTTGATCATTGTTTGATTTCCTGATAGTTGCTGGTTGAAAATACAATCTACACAGGACCTTCTATTCAGCAGGTTTGCATGGGCAGGAGTTTTGTACGTTTGTTAATAGACCAACAACAAAAAGTGTTCCAAACCTCTCTGACAATGGCTAGTTTTCAGTTTTCTTGCTTGAGAAAAACTTTTTTTGCTTTAAAAAAGCATTTTATTGTCAATTTTAATGGAAAACTATGAGACTACACTAAAATATTTAATTGGTACCCAGAAATTATATTCATATAATGGCTGCATTGGGCCATTAAGATATTTGTCCTCTTACTCCCTCTCCTTCCCAATTATTCAAATGTAAAAAATCACAATAGTCAAATGTAGCCATACCCTACAACCAATCAATAACTGTATGAAGGTTACATCAACCGACTACGAAATGTGAAAACAAAACATTGAAATATCCCTGTATGTCATGGTGCTATTGAATAGCCAAAAGAATAGAATAGTCTATAACTCACCTGTAAATAAAATATCAAAATGGTATGAACTTGTTTTGTGAGTAGGTTTGGTTGGAGTTCTCTAAAAAAATTGTATCATTTGCTTTTTGATGTCTGATCTTCTGATTTGATGTCACGAGGCAGTCAGAGCTCATTCCTCTGACCACTGATGCTGTAAATGCAACCTGTCTTGTCCCTGGTAGAGCGTCTATCACTCTCTCATTGATACAACAAGGGCATGGAAATTTTCCACTGTCGACTCTGCGTCTTTAAATAGCTAATCCCTCAGCGCGTGGCCACAAAACAAAACATGCTTCCCCTGACGCTGTCCCCGCACTTACAGTGTATGTGTGTGTTGGTAATTTAGTATGGGCAGTAAATAGATTTCAAGTGAAGTGTTGCCTATGCATCCTTGTAAAAAACTGTTACAAACAAGGACATGAATGGTGATCTAATTGGTAAGGGATGCAATGATAGTCAAGATGGTGTGTTTACCTACACTAATATGTAAAACACTTTATTCTGCATATTATACCTCCACATAGTAAGATACAATTATTATTTTATTTTTTTAAAGGTCAACATATGCTGTTATTATCTTGTCCATCATCAACACGAGGACACCAGTGCATTCAACCAACACAAAAGTCTACCATAACGTTGATCATGTCTGAAAGGTGTCCTTACCTGCCTGTTTCTGAATAACCTATTTTGAATGACAGGCAGAACAACGCTGACCTTTGGTGACTCTGAGCAGTGAACTTTCCAACAGCTGATATACAGCACCACAGCTGACATACAGCACCACAGCTGACATACAGCACAACAGCTGACATACAGCACAACAGCTGACATACTGCACAACAGCTGACATACAGCACCACAGCTGGCATACAGCACAACAGCTGACATACAGCATAACAGCTGACATACAGCACCACAGCTGGCATACAGCACAACAGCTGACATACAGCACAACAGCTGACATACAGCACCACAGCTGGCATACAGCACAACAGCTGGCATACAGCACAACAGCTGACATACAGCACAACAGCTGACATACAGCACAACAGCTGACATACAGCACCACAGCTGGCATACAGCACAACAGCTGGCATACAGCACAACAGCTGACATACAGCACAACAGCTGACATACAGCACAACAGCTGGCATACAGCACAACAGCTGGCATACAGCACAACAGCTGGCATACAGCACAACAGCTGACATACAGCACAACAGCTGGCATACAGCACAACAGCTGACATACAGCACCACAGCTGACATACAGCACAACAGCTGGCATACAGCACAACAGCTGGCATACAGCACAATAGCTGACATACAGCACAACAGCTGACATACAGCACAACAGCTGACATACAGCACCACAGCTGGCATACAGCACAACAGCTGGCATACAGCACAACAGCTGACATACAGCACAACAGCTGACATACAGCACAACAGCCGACATACAGCACAACAGCCGACATACAGCACAACAGATGACATACAGCACCACAGCTGGCATACAGCACAACAGCTGGCATACAGCACAACAGCTGACATACAGCACAACAGCTGACATACAGCACCACAGCTGACATACAGCACCACAGCTGACATACAGCACCACAGCTGACATACATCACAACAGCTGACATACAGCACAACAGCCAACATACAGCACAACAGCCGACATACAGCACAACAGCTGACATACAGCACAACAGCCGACATACAGCACAACAGCTGACATACAGCACAATAGCTGGCAGAGAGAAAATAGGTTATTTTGTAGTTGTTTATATGAAACTGGCATAGCTTTAATAATCTTTTTGGGGGGATTATCTATTTAATACCATTCTATTGCTATAATGGGCAATTAGAAAGCCTGTAATATACTCAAAGTATTTTTTTTCCAGGTATTCTCAATTACGTTACAACAGCTATTCACAGGCCATGATTATATAAACATGACAGAAGTTGATTGTTTTAGCTTACTTTAAAAAAACACACATTTGGCAAGTTACTCATGTATTTATTACTGCATGACAACTGTTTTTGTTATCCACAAAATATGAGTATAGGTTGTCAACAGTTTTCTATGAATGTCATCATTCTATTCAAGCCCAGCAAGGGAATCCAAGCAAACACTTCCTGAGTGAAGTGATGTCATGAAGTTACTGAGTGAAGTGATGTCATGAAGTTACTGAGTGAAGTGATGTCATAAAGTTACTGAGTGAAGTGATTTCATGAAGTTACTGAGTGAAGTGATGTCATAAAGTTACTGAGTGAAGTGATTTCATGAAGTTACTGAGTGAAGTGATGTCATAAAGTTACTGAGTGAAGTGATTTCATGAAGTTACTGAGTGAAGTGATGTCCTAAAGTTACTGAGTGAAGTGATTTCATGAAGTTACTAAGTGAAGTGATTTCATGAAGTCACTGAGTGAAGTGATGTCATAAAGTTACTGAGTGAAGTGATGTCATAAAGTTACTGAGTGAAGTGATTTCATGAAGTTACTAAGTGAAGTGATGTCCTAAAAAGCTTTTTGATTGAGTCTGTACACCATTTATAGGATGTATTTGTGACTATAACTCCATTCAAACTTGGATTAAAGAGTCAGCTGCCAAATGGCATCAGAGAGATGGTAGCCTTGGTATCCCACAGGCTTGTGAGGTGATGGTAGAGGACATCATGTGATCCACTAGAGGGAGGTGTTGCCATTTCATACCAGTCAGTCCACAACAGAACCTGATTCCCTTTTCTTTATTTCTTTAACACAAAGCATCTTTTTCGATATGATGGAACATTTTATTCCAAACAAGCATAACGTAATTAAAGTACAGCATTATTGAATATTTAAAAAACAAACGCAATAAAGCGACATTGAATTACAGCGTAGTTACAGGGATATTTGATAGTACTTCATGTAGCATAGTTGTGTGTTTTTACAGCATCACCTTTGCTCTCTACTTATAAAAGAACCAGTGTATTGTAAGATCCACCTCCACACCACCCCCAGACCTACAGACATATGAAAGATGTCCATAATCTCCACACCTCATGCTCTGTTTTCTTTCTCCATTCCTTCACATTCTTCCCCCTCCCTACTCAAAGTACAAGTTGCCCCTATCCACAGATCTAGGATCAAATTACTTGACCCCCAATCCTAACCTTCACCATAAGGAGGAAAAAAATGTTATCTGACCCTGCATCGGTGGTTGGGTCAACATCTACTCTACTCACACCCACACACTGCCTTTGCCCTCCCCCTCTGAGGCCCCATGCTGGCCGCAGCAGTCCCCTCCACGGTGGCGCGAGGCAGGCAGGTTCTTGTATACGGCCCTGCTGTAGGGGATGAAACAGAGGCCCAGTTGGAGATGGCGGGCCAGGCGGCAGTAGGCAGCCAGAGCCAGGACCAGGAGGGGGGTGACCAGGATGAAGCCCACCACCAGCAGGGCCACACAGCCACCGTCATCCAGCAGGTCTGAACAGTACAGGGACGTGCCATTGGGCTGCACCTGGGGACAACATACACACATATTTAAACCAGTCATGTGTCACACTGCAATGTTCAGGTGGTGACTCATGCTCTTTCTTTCCCCGTGTGTCAATGACTCTTTCCTCTCTGTTTCTATCTCTCTGAGACACACAGACTTCCTTCCTGGATGGCAGTCTTACCGTGGAGTGACACAGGAAGCCAAACACGACCATGACCAGCGCTGGGGTCAAGATGGTGCCAAACACGATGCTGGCCAGTGTGCCGTTGACCAGTGCGATGATCAGGTTCTGAGCCGTCACCAGTACTGAGCACGCCCAGCAGTCCAGAGAGCCTCTCAGCTCCAGAGGGGCGTCTGTACCCCCTGATGCGCTGCCCGCCACTGAATACGGGGGTGGCACCACCACTCCTGACCCGCCTGTGGGTGACCTTGGCACAGAGGTCACAGAGCCTGTGTGCTGGAGGTGGGATGGCAGTGATGACAGAGGTTCCCCATTATTAATGTGATTCAGCTGGGTGATGCCCTTCTCCAGGGTCCCGTTTCTCGACAGACTCATCCCTGGGCCTTCAGAAAACAAAATAATTAGGGTTGTTTAATTAATTAATTAATTTATGTGCATATCATACAGTACAATGGTATAATCATTATTACTAGTGGCAGTGCAGTTGGTTATGGGTTAAGTGGTATTGGGCGGGCCTATTACTTCTATTCTGTTAGGGTGCCTTAGAAGTTGCAGTTACATAGACTGGGAACCTGATAATGAATCCCCTTTACAGAAAGGAGTCTGTTTGGCATGCCCATGTTTTTACATAACAGAGTGAAAAAAGCCTCTGAATGTTGCTCCATTAAAGTGAGAGTAGCAAAGTTTCCTAAAGTACAGTGGTGAGAGCTGCGGAAAGAAAACACAGATAACTGCGCAACTCGGGGAAGTAGGAAATAGACTTCCCTTGGCCCCACCCCCAGTCTCCTGGATGACTACAGTCTCAGAACAATGAGCCAGGAACGAGCCCCCCCCCCCCAACACCCCTTCTGAGAAACCCTCTACCGCTAATTTTAACAGTCAACAACCTTTAGTTAAGTTGGATTGTATAATGGACTTTAAAATATATATATATTTCACCCAACTTTCCAGTTGTCTTTAGAAGTGGGGTGGTACCTCAGCCATGTGTAGTGGTCACAAATCTAATACTAGACTGTTGGTATTGAGATGAAGGTAGCATATATGACCAGCATGTATGACCTCTGAGAACATCATGGTAAAAAGGATCATGGATTTAAATAGTTCATTTTCCATTCAGTCTCCATATGAACCGAGCAATGAACGGGTGGATTAAAACCCTTCAATTGAAGTTATTCAACTGTCCTGTAATACAATGCCAAATGCTAATTGTCTCGTCACACCCAAACATGCACTAGCAGCATAAACACTACACGCTGCAAGAGAGTTGACCATGATCTTTGATAGGATGTTTAGTTTTAGTTTCCATGTCCCTCCTTCATCCCTGGACACCCATAACGACCACAGTGAGATGTGTTTACTCACTGTGTGATTGGTGGAGTCGCTCTGAGGATCTGTCTCTCTCTCCTCTCACAGACGCGGTGAGACGATGAGAATGTACTCTGTTCTTTAACCTGTCCTCCCACTCTGAGAACGCCCGTGGAGAGAAGAAGAGGTCGGCCTCCACTGCATGGACATCCAGATCCCGAGGTCAGAGGGATGGTATTGATCAGGTGGAGGTTAATAGCCTTTATGTCGAGGGTTCAGACCTTTCTCTGCTGTATCCAGGTCTTTCAGAAGGTAAACTCCCGGTATTCAGCAGATGCTTTGTGTCCTCACAGCCTTCAGTCAGTGTGACTATCGTTCTCTTTTGCTTTGTGCTGAATCCGACGTTCTGAACAGTTAAGGCAAATGTTGCTTTCCTGCTTGGCTCTGGCTCTTCATTTCCTGCCGTGCCGTTTCCTCACTTTTACTCCAGCCTGGTTAGTCACGGAGTCTCCCCTCTGTCTCCTGCCTGTCTCCTCTCTGCTGGGTGCGTGTCTGTGGGCTGCTGTGGTGCTGGTGGGTACAGAGGCAGCTGGGGTGTGTTAGGGCTTGGTGATGGTATTTGGGAAGGGCGGGGGCACACAGGAGGGATTACACTGATAACCCTTGCACCCAGTGGGGAGCGAGGGGGTGGGGAGGGATGGGAAGGCAGTCACTCCAGAGAGGGAGAGTGTTTATTTGGATAGATTAGGAGTCAGGGGTGAGGGCCAAACTCTAGCAGTTACTACAACCACTAACCACTACCTTCTGCTGAAGTCACTACAACCACTAACCACTACCTTCTGCTGAAGTCACTACAACCACTAACCACTACCTTCTGCTGAAGTCACTACAACCACTAACCACTACCTTCTGCTGAAGTCACTACAACCACTAACCACTACCTTCTGCTGAAGTCACTACAACCACTAACCACTAACTTCTGCATTCGAATATTGAAAATGTGTGGATAATAAAATCCTAAACAAATGAGAACAAATAGTAGGGTTCGAACTTTCTGAAGCAAGTACATTTAAGCATTTAAAACAGGAATGTTGTAATTTAGTGAGATGGTGATAAGACGGAATAAACTGTTAACGTTTTGCAATGTGTCTCCATTGCAAGATAATCCGATCCAGTACATCTGTTTTACATTTGCTATACATTATTCAGAACATGGATAGTTTCCCACATAAGATCCGTACATTCCTATCTACTCCTGAGTGAGATATAGATGACGGGGGAGGGGACTCACTGATTGCACAAAGATAAGACGTCGCTTCTAATAGCACCATAGTATACAGACCCCGAGACAGAACACAGAACTGAACACATGAACTATGTAGAAGGTAGGTAGGGACAGCGGCTGCCTGGGCCATACAAGACATAGTTGTTTTAATGTTGTGCTGAAGGTCAAGAAGGAAAGGGGACTGGCACTTGCCATCTTGATGAAAAACAGAACACCAGGTTCAGAGAACGAATAGGAAATGTGGATGGGGTAGAACGGAGTGATATGGCAGGAGAAGGAGAGGATCACCAGATTGATAAGAGACCAGTGGGAGTTTAGTTCAAAGAGCGAGAATTAGTATTGGATGTTTTCCCCCTTTTTCTTCTTCTTCATCTCAGTCTGGGCAAGTTTTGTTTATTTCTTCAGGGGGCAGATAGGAGCTCCCTCTGGAATGAGAGGGAGAGATTGAATGAAGGAGGGGGGCTGAGGAGAAGAAAGAAAGGTGATAATACAGCCTTTTGTGTATGTTGAGAGGTGGAGGGTTGCGGGAGGAAGAGCAAGACCAGTCTTCCTGTCTTAGGAACCAGGATATCCTGCTCTGTCCGTAGGTCTAGGGTGAGTTGTCCCTGCATCCTCTAAAAACTAAAAGTTTCCTATTCCCATGTCCCCAGCAGTGATACATCAAAAACAATACGCTGCTAGCATTTGATCTCTTTCTTAATAACTGGGAGCAGAACCATTCAAGTCACTCTTATGTCACCACTGATCCAAACACTGACATGTGTGTGTAATGAAGGAGATTCTGGTTGACGTGCTGTATTAAAGCAGGCAAAGTGCAGGACGTGGATAATGATATGACAGAAGACATGATGGCTAAACGCTGCTAGGCATTGACATCAGCAGGGGATGAAGAGAGGGTAGATCCTAGGGATGGAATACATCTCCCTCCATAGAGATGTTGCAGCTCAGACATAAATCAGACCGTACTCTGTGAAATGATCAAGGCTTTTTATCAATACCGGGAAACCAATTCAATTACAAACATTACTCAAAGAATTCCTTCAAACATTTTGATTTTATTTGGATTAATATTACTCACAATAATGTCACAGAAACATCACAGGGTGTTTGAGACAGGTCTGGATCAGGCCTCCTTTGATAGGAGTTTTTTCTTCTTCTTTTAAAACAGTGCAGCTTCAATAAACAGTCAGAGGAGAGCAAGATTACAACCTTGAAATGATACTCATGAGGACAGAACACTGAAGGAACCCAAACCTCGCTATACATCCCTAAAAGTCTCGTTCAAAAGTGGCTAAAACTACAAATACTGATAATATCCATCATAAAATCACAAATGCGTCACAATTTTATGAATTTCGTATAATGCAAAAAAGTTGAAAAAAGTTATTGTTTTTATCAGTTAGATACAGTACAAAGACATCATTCTATTCATTTACCAGTAAGCGTAATGACGCGGTTCTAAGCACCAACCTCTCGGTTTCAGTTATATTCATTGACTTATATTCATAGATCATTTATACACAGTTAGTGAGGGGTTGAGCGAGGCAAGAGGGGGTTGAGCACCATTAAAATCCAACCTCCCCCTGTTTGCCCTTCCCTGTCCACACACAATAGGAAACTTTAAAAATAGCTGGTGTCCCCAGAGAAGCACCATCAATATGCAATAAATACATTTAAGAAAACAAAACATATACATGTATAAATAAAGTCACAATTTACAATTCTTCCATTTTCTCTGTAATCCAGAAAAGAAGGAGAAAGCAACCAGAAAAAGAGTTATGAAAACAGGGAGAACGATACCATTTATCAAAAGGAAAAGGAAGGGGGATCCTTTTTTCGGGTATATTGTAGCAATCACATCTCTCTCTACCAAACATTATTTAGGATTATTATGCAAAAACTAAAATCACAATAAAACAAACTCGATTTCCAACAAAGAGTGAAACCAGATTAGTCCTCTCGTAAACCCGTATTTCTTAAATGAATATTCCTAACGCTTTTCGAAAACGTTTTCTGCATGTTTGCATTTTTCCCTTTCATCTAAATACAGTTCGCAAGGCCAATGAGGTGTACTTCTAGGCTGGTTAAACTTTTGAAATACCTAGGTCAGAAGAAATGAAATGGAAATAGCACCCCAGAGAGTATACCGACAGGAATTATAAATGTCAGAGTTCACCTGAATAGAAAACAAAACCAAAACAATGTAATTTCATTGAGACTATTGGCTACTTTGCTAGTGAAGCGATTCCCCTGCTGTTAGCATCGCAACACAGTAAATTCATGGATGTAGAATAACTAGATTGGTGTAAAAAAGTTCCATTGGATTTGCATAAAAGTACCTGAATTAATGCACCATATAACGGCTACTTGACGCTTTTGAATCACAGCAGTGTCCGTTTTAAATAAGACCTGATTTTTCAGTGCTAACTATGTTCACATTTTCTGTAGTTGTCTGACATGTTTTTAACGAGTAGTTGTACCAGTCTAGTCATTCTATCTCAAGACTCAAGTCCAATCAGCAGCTGGTAGGAGGGGAAGACAGTGAGCTGGAATTCAATTGGCTGACGGACGATATTTTACGACGGTGATGTAAACGACACTGAGTAAACATGGTTGGCTGTTCACCAAGTGTTAGCAGTAGTAGTATTCCTTGAAGACGACGCCTGTGCTGCCACTGTGTAGGAGTTTTGGTTATGGCTGTTGGACAACAGGAAGGAGGCCTCACTTGGAGCAGGGTGATGGAGTCTGGAGAGAGAAAGAGAAGGAACGAAAGTCTTAAAGGGGGGGGGGGGGTAAATAGGGTGGACATGACCTCACAGCACAGAGAAACGGTGTGTGTGTCTCTCACCACACAGAGGCTGTCGTAGGTTCTCATCAGCTCCTCCACTCGGTACTGCTCCAGCACCACTACTCCTGCCAGCGAGGGGCTCTTGGACACAGTCCGGGCACAGTCCTCACAGTGCACCATGTAGGTCTTCCTATTGCCAGACTCACTGGTCACAAACAGCAGGTCAAACACCTCCACCTGCACACAGACACAACACAATCACTCACTGCAGAAATAACCAAAGGCATACATCAACACTGTTGGTAAGCTACGTGGGTCATGGTAGTTCATAGCGGGTCTGATTCAGGCATGTATCCACAGGCTGTTGAGAGGGACTTACGTCACACTCGTTGCAGTAGTAGGCTGGTTCGTCCTTCACACGGCTCTGATAAGAGATCTTCTTCCCTGCAGCAACCAGCTGGTCTCTCAGAATCTGGATGTGCTTGATGGACTGTAGGAGACAATGTCTGAGAGCGAGAGCGAGAGAGAGAGAGAGAGAGAGAGAAAGGTAAGGTGTAGCAAGAAATAAACATGCATACTAGATAGGTGACGAGGCGCCCACACAGTCTTGTATAACTAACACACGCACACGCACACACACCCACTTGACCATCTTGTAGGTTTCTTGGTCTGTGATCTTGATAGTGCGGGCCACATTCCAGGAGACATGGATCATGGGAACGATGGACTTGACCTTCTTCACCTCGTTCCACTCAAAGCGCTCCAGAGCCAGCTGATACTGGTATGCTGAAAGGGCAAAGACGACACACAAGGCTCACATTAGCAGTGTTAAGGCCAAATAATGGCAGTGTTCAGACACTATAGAGTACATTTGGAGAGGGATTTTAATAGTATACTGAATAAAAATATAAACAACATGTAAAGTGTTGGTCCCATGTTTCATGAGCTGAAATAAAAGATCCCAGAAATGTTCCATACGCACAAATAGTTATTTCGCTCAAATGTTGTGCACAAATTTGTTACATCCCTGTTAGTGAGCATTTCTCCTTTGCCAAGATAATCCATCTACCTGGCAGGTGTGGCATATTAAGAAGCTGATTAAACAGCATGATCATTACACAGGTGCACTTTGTGCTGAGGATAATAAAAGGACACTCTAAAATGTGTTGTTCTGTCACACAACACAATGCCACAGATGTCTCAAGTTTTGAGGGAGCCTTCAATTGGCATGCTGACTGCAGGAATGTCCACCAGAGCTGTTGTCATGAGAATTAAATGTTCATGAGCCTAGTATTGTAATAACCTCTGGATAGGGATAGGCCAAGGGGGCTTCAAAGGCCTTTACATTTGGGTGGGGGGGGATGTGGAACATTTTCATGTCTCTACCATAAGCCTCCTCCAATGTTGTTTTTGAGAATTTGGCAGTACATCCAACCGGCCTCACAACCGCAGACCATGTGTAACCATGCCAGCCCGGCTTCTTCACCTGTGGGATCGTCTGAGACCAGCCACCCTCGGACAGCTCATGAAACTTAAGGATTATTTCTGTCTGTAATAAAGCCCATTTTTGGGAAAAACTCCTTCTTATTGGCTGGGCATGGCTCCCAAGTGGGTGGGCCTATGCCCTCCCAGGCCCACCCATGACTGCACCCCTGCCCAGTCATGTGAAATCCACACAGTAGATGAGGGCCTAATGAATTTACTTAAATTGACCGATTTCCTTATGAACTGTAACTCAGTAAAATCGTTGAAATTGATGCATTTATATTTTTGTTCAGTATAACTTGACTGGGGTAGAGAATAATGGACAGCCAACTACAAGCTACACTCTTCTCTGCTGTTCTGCACTGTGTATGACCCAGCTCCCATTTCAAATCTATGGCTCCCCCTGCTGGACACGGTTAGTAACTCACAGTTGAGAGGTCCAACATTCCAGGCGATGTTGTTGCACCAGCCCACAGCCTGCACCCAGTGGATGGACCCTGCGTTGATCCACACCAGGTCCCCTGGTCTCTGGATGAAGCGGTACACCGGGATGTTGGAGCGGTACAGATCCTCCAGAACAGGCCACCAGGACCCCGTCAGGTAGTCTACTCCATGCCTGAAGGAGGGAGCAGTGATGGCATCTAAGTGGCTAGTTTCTGGTTCAAATCCTCTGTGGGTCGCCGCTATGCCTTGTTTTAAACGAGCAGAACAGCTCAAACGCTGAACTAAATGCAAAATCCTCACACACACAAAAAAAAAACACCTCACTCACTTCTCACAGAAGTTGTTGACGTGCTCCCAGTAGTGCTCATGGACTGCAAACCACTCACAATCCCCCGGCCCGATGTTGATGTTCACAGAGCAGAAGTTATTATTCTCCTGGTGGCCTGAAAACAGACATACACAGAGATATTTAAGCCCGTGTTCAGATGCGTGCAATACGCACCTAAAAACACACCCAGGTAACACTGACCAGGCGTGCGGCTCCCGGGGACCTTCATGTAGAGCTGGACGGTGTTCATGCCCAGGATGGTGTGTCCTACGTGGCTCAGCATGTTTCCATTGAACTCCACACGCATGAAGGCTGGCAGCTTCAGCAGCTCCTGCAGCTGGGGCTTCCACCTTGTAACACACATATATTAACACTCTACTTCCTCTCCAACGGTGTCCTTTGAGCTTTGAAACAATCTGCCACGGGTAAAGCTAATCTCACCTCTTAGGATCAGAGAGGTCGATGTTGGTGCCGAATTTGATGATATTTCCAGTCGATTTTGCCTCTGGCCTGTAGGAAAGGGGAAGTGTATTTCAGTAAAACAATAAAATCTTCAATAACGTCGGAATATTGTTTTGATTAAATGTATTGCATTTGGTTTATTAAAGAGTTTATTAAGGATGTTCTGACCTGAGTGTGTTAGCAATAGGGGTAGGGCCGACTTTGCTAGCAACCACAGTAGGGTTGGCTTTGCTAGCAACCACAGAAGGGTTGGCTTTGCTAGCAACCACAGAAGGGTTGGCTTTGCTAGCAACCACAGAAGGGTTGGCTTTGCTGGCGCCAGACGCAGCGGTGGTTGATGGGTCAGAGGACGGAGCCTGCTTCTCTTCTTGTTCTTCCTTATCCTCATCCTCACTGTCCTTCTCTTCCTGTAGACACATAGAAGTACACATGAACTTAGCTGGGCAAAGAGAGGAAGTGGGGGGAAATGTATGGAACCGTGTGGATGTGCACATCCCCAACCTGGAGGCTCTCCTGGAAGCTGGAGGCCTGGTACTGGGCGTACTTGGCGATGGTGGTGTGTGAGCGGCTGCTCTCGCAAGGCCAGGTCTGGCCTGAACCAGTGGCGTCCCAGTTCTCATCAGCAGGCTGCTGCACCTGGGTCCTCACCTCCACAGCATGCTCCGCATTGGCCTCCACCAGAGACTTAGTGGAGAACAGACCCAGGTCTGACAGAGGGAGAGAGAGGGGGAAGGAGAGAAAGAGGGAGTGATAGAAGAGAGGTACTGTATAGTGAGTCAATTTGAAATGATGTTGCTGTTTTAAAAGGGCAACTCCACCACTTTTCAACCTCATTTTCATTGCCTCCAGCACAATACCAGTGCCTACATATGTGAAAACGGCAGATTTGAACGTTTTGTTAAAAAGTTCTACCCGATGACATCATCAAAAGTGAAAACATTTTAATTCGGTGATCTTCAAACAATATGACATTTGCAGTGACGTGGGGAGCAGGAAAATGCCCTCCCTCTGGCAATTGAAAAAAATACACTTTTATTCCTACCCTTTGATGTCTCAAAGAAGCATTATTTAGGACCTTGCCTTTTTAACCACAGACCATCGGAACGCACCGTTTTCACATATAGACACTGCTTTGTGCCGGAGATACAGAATTTGAAGTTAAAAAGTGGCGGAGTTGCCCTTTAAGTTTTAGCCCGGAGAAACGTCAAAATACGTAAACTCACTGAGCCTGAGGGATCCAGCCAGGCCTCGGATGACAGTGACAGGGTTCTTGGGATCAGTACAGAACTGGAGGAGGACTGGGGAGAAGGCATCTCTCTTACTCTCCAACTGGACACAGACACACAAGACGATAGAAGAAGAAGTCCATCAACAACGTGGTGCACAAATACAGAACTGATACGTGAGAATGAAGAAGAGAACAGGAAGAGAGAAGATCAACTTGAGATGTATTTTTGTTGTTGGTGTTGCTTTATCCCCCCTCCCCCCAAGGCAGCTTGAAGCATAGGGTCAACTGCAGTGCAGCGCCCCTGGAGTGAGGACTCACATAGATGCTTGGTGTAGGGGGGTTAAGCTTCTCTCGTGGGATGGGTGGGTCGGTGATGAGAACAGGCTTGACAGAGAAAGCACGGAGCAGATAGGACTCCCGAAACTTCCCCTTTACCTTCGCCCCCCTGAAACAGACAGAGAACGAGACAGATGAAGAGCTAGAATTCAACAAGATGTCCTTTAACCCACGTTTCCTTGTACTGTGTACTCACTTGCAGGCCCTGATGACCTCGCTGGCTGTGTGTCTGATGCTGACCTCTCCTAGGGGGATCCGGTGCTCCTCGACCTCGGAGGCGATGAACGTCTCTCTGTCTCCACTCTCCACCTTGATCAGACGGATCTTCAGCTCCTTGGGAGGGCCCATGGACAGGGCCTTCAGCTTCAGGAAATCAGCAGCAGCCAGGGGACAGGGGGTCCTCCTCACTGGGGCAGCAGGCGGGGCCGGGGTGGGGGTAGCAGTAGAGGGAGTGTTGATGGTGCTAGTTGTGGTTGCCACTGTGTCTGTGTTGCTGCCTGGTGTGGACGTCATGGTTTCAGGCTCACTGCACCTCTCCTCCTTCCTCACTGTCGATTGTGCCCCCTGCTCAGTGTTTCCTGTGTGCGCCTTGTCTTTCTGTCCCTGGATATCTTTGCTCTGGAGGCCGAGGTTCCCCGGAATCGGACGGCTCTTCTTAGTGTCTTTGAGCTGCTTGACCGGGCTACTGGGTGCTGGTGTAGATGAGGACAACGTAATGGAGGAGGCTGATTTTCTGTCTCTCTTTTCTTCTATCTTCTTCTTTTCATTGCCTCCACTCCTCCGATGACTGCTATCTTGTTTCCTTCTCTTCCTTTTCCCATCCTCTTCCCTGTTTCCATCTGCACCGCTTTGTACCCTCTTCCTGCCTGTCCGCCTGCGTACCTCCCTCTGTCCCCGCTCCTCCTTGGTGGTGGCAGGGAGGCGGTGTGTGGTGGTCAACCTCAGCTCAGCGCTCAGAGAGCCGGCTGTCTCCCCGCTGTCTACACCCTTAGTCCTCTCCTTCTTCCTCTCATTCTGAATCTCCTCCAATCTCGCGTGCTTCTGTTTCGTGCGCTCCCCCACGGAGAGTTGTGGTTGGTTGAGGTCTAAGGGAGGACGGTGTTTAGAAGGCGGATCTGAGGTAGTGTGAGTGGGTGATTGGGTAGTGAGTCTTGGGGGCGTGGTGGAGTCAGATGTCGGGGAGGGACACTGCTGGTCCTGACAGTTGGTTTCCGGGTCCATGGCGAGGGAGGAAGAGTACTTCACTCCTCCCATGGAGCTAGGAGGAGGACGCCCAAATGGACCACCCCGATATGTGTACCTCTGGCCCCCCAGGAACGAGGCCAAAGACTTGAAGACATCAGCCACTCCTGTTTGGTGGAGGTGTGGCCGACGGGGAGGCAGAGAGCTGGATGAAGTGTCCCCACTACTGTCCTCCTCTTCCTCATCCTCCTCTTCCACTCCATTGGGAGTATCAGGCAGGCCATAGAGCTTGGCCAAGTCGCTATGGCGAAGCTCATCAGCACCCCTCCCCTCACTGACCCCCTCTGCCTTCTCATTGAGCTCCTCTAAGTTCCCATGGGGGGGTGAGATGGACGGGCTGTGGGTGGGGCTGGGCTGCAGGACGGGTCTCCTCATCACTCCTCCCTGCTCTTCCTCCTCTTCTTCCTCACTCAGGGCTGATGCTGGGGAGCCTTGCCAGCTGAGCACAGGGGGGCTGGCGGGGGGGTTGTCTCCCAGTTCCTCCACACTGCCCACCCCCGCCGCAGGCTGGAGATCTGGGGCCCGCAGGACCCCCCCTTCTGGACACACACCCATTTTCTCTGTCTGGTTCTGCTGGCTTGGGATGGATCCCGCTGACCCAGCCACAGTGGGAGCTGCTGGGGTCTTGGATGAGAGTGTGGAGGGGGTAGAATCAGCCTTCCCCTCTGTGCTGCATTTAGAAGGTTTTGGAGGGCTGGTGGGCTGAGGACTGGTCTTACTGGTCTTGCTGGTGCTGCTGATGTTGTTGTTAATGGTGGTGGTGGTGGGTGGGGGACAGGTTGGCAGTGGTGAGCCCTTGACGGGGTGTTTGGGTTGAGCTGGGTTTGACTTGTACAGGGTCCCTCCCCTCCTTGACTTTTTGTGTTTGGATGGATGTGGTGAGGGTTGGTTAGGATGGGCGGCAAGCGGGCCAGCAGGTGGCATTGTCTCTGAGGTATTTGGAGAGCTGTGGTCATGGGACGTTCCACCTCTTCCTTGGCCCTTCTCTCTGTGTCTGTGTTTGCCAGCGGTGGATGGTGTCTGGGAGGGTTGGCCTGGCTTCCCTGGAACCCTAGATTCAGACTGAGTCTTAGGGGAGGAAGGCCATACTGATGGAGGGAGGGATGATTCACGTGGGGACTTTGAGCATCCCATCTCTTTCTCCAGCTGCTTAGCCCTAAGACTCTCCTCCCTTTTCTCCATCTTCCTCCCTTCCTCTTTCCTATTTTTTCTCTCCATCTTGTCCCTCAACTTATTCTTTACCCCATCCTCCCTTTTCGCTTCTTTCGCCTTTCTCCTTTTCCTCTCCTCCATCTTCTTCTCCATCTTCCTCGTTGGTTCCCTCTTTCCCACCTCGCCTCTCTCCGCTCGACTTTCTTTATCCTTATGGGTCCTCTCTGTCTGTTTGTGTCGATGAGGCTGAAGCCCTGGCTTGTTGACAGGAGGTCTGTTGTTGTTGACAGTAGGTCTATCCTGGGGAGAGCTGGGTGGGGTCTGGGGCTCTGAGCCTAGCCCTGTGGGGGAGGCAGCGAGAGGGGGAGGAGTGGGACTGGGTGAGGGGGTCCTTGGTCCCCGTTTATGGGGTGTGCCAGCGGCAGTGTCAGGATTCCTCTGATTGGGTGGAGGGTCTTTCTTCCCACTGGCCTTACGAGGAGTGGTGGAGCTGGAGAGGCCAGAGGGGCAGGAGGAGCTCAGGGTTGTGGAGCCTAAAACTCTGTGGCTGCTGTTGCGGTGGGGAGGCTCTGTAGCAGAGGGCTGGGAGGGGGTCTGATTCCTCTTCTGTCTGTGGGAGCGTGGAGCTGGGGGGCTGTGCTGAGGTACTGAGGGGGGTGATGGGGGGCGCTGGTGGTGCTGGCTGTAAGGCACGCCGGTGTGTTCTGCTGGTGAGGAGGGGGGCTGGGACTGGCCATACACCTCCACCCAGGATCCATGGTGGGGGGGTCTGCTACCGCCACAGGGCTGGGATGGAGGAGGGTGGCGGGGATAGGAGGAAGGAGGGGGCCTTGACCATCGAAGGGGACCTGGGGAACTGGACTATGGGTAGAATGATGTGTACTGTAGTTGAAACGCCCTAATCTTGACTTGATGGATTCCTGAAATAACAAGAGAGAAAGGATTGTTCATGAATGAGTAGTTTTAAGAGCACTGTTCTCTTGAAGAACATTGACTATAAACCGACTTACTTGTAACTCGGTAGACAAGGTCCTCCTGTCAGCATGGGTGCGAGAACCAGGTCTGTCATATGATTGGTTCCAGAAACCTTGTTTAGGAGGGAGGTAGTGGGGTGGTGAGTGTGGCTGGTCTGGTCCAGATAAATGCTTTGAGCCACGGTGAGAGGGCTGGTGGGAGAGAACAGTACTAAACAGTAAGTGTCTTGGTGAGGTGTATTGATCCCTACCAGAAGGTGGTGCTATTGTATAAATATCACAGCTACACGAGTGACTTCAGACGACTGTTCCAGGATCAGATATCACCATAATGGTTAAGTCTAGCAGTAGAGAAATCTGATCCTAGATCAGGTTAGTAGACATGTTCCTCAAGCATTGATACAGGACTAACTGGGGGGCGGGGACCGTCCACTCCTGGCAAACAAGATCATTAGCTCAAGTAATGACTGACCTGCTCAGGGCCAGAGCTCCTGCTCCTCTTGGCAGGGCAGTCTTCCTTGGGGGGCGGAGAGTGCTGTGAGTGTGGGGAGCGGTGTGGAGGTTGGCCACGGTGGTGCTTGTGGGGGGGCGGCCGCTTCCATGGTCCTGGTCCCTGGTCTGTCATCCTGCCTGGGAAGGCCCTGGAGCGGTCTGAGGTGGCCCACCTCTCTGCTGGGGAGCCCAGGTCTCCGGGGGGATCTCTGGGCCGTTGGTGCTGGTGGGGACCCCCATACTGAGAGAGACAATTATCATCATTTAAGTCATGCAATCAATAAGAAAAAGACATAAACCTAACTACTGTATGTAGTAAATAATGAGTTATGTAGAGTATAGAATAGGCTGTCGATAGGCTGCCCTCTTCCCCTCTCACTCTGGGAGGCTGGTTGTTGTAAAAGTCCCAGATGATGTTGGGTTCCCCCAGTCCTGTTTGGTAGCCTCCCTGGTTGCGGCCATGGTTTTGAAATGACCGTGGGGAGTCCTGGTGCCAGCCCTGGGTCTCATAAGCCTGGTCTTTCTGCGCCCAGGGTCGTGTTGCTGGTCTCTGGTCCCTCTGAGGGCCCCTTCCCTGGACATGGAAGGAGGGCCTGGCCCCTCTACGTTCCAGAGAGAAAGTGGAGATCACTAAGGGATCACTGCAGCAAGGTGACAGTGGACTAACATTTCAAAGATGTGCTCTGCACTCAATGTAAGATGTGAACAATTGAGAGGTTTCACTCACCTGTCATAAATCTTGTTAACGTGCTGGGATTGGTTGATTCCTCCGGTGTACCTACAGTAGATAAAGGAGGGTTACCATTGGCTCAGCACAGACTCCATCACAGGTGTGTCAGTAGACTGTGGTGTAAGAAGAGGTCTCACCTGTTTGGAGGGCCCCAGGGGCGACTGTTGACGGGGGCCCATGTTCCTCTGTGAGGTCCTCCAGCAGGGTAGGAGTCCCTGGTGTTACGTCCATGATACTGCTCTGCTGGGTGATACATTCAGCCTGAGACAGGATAAAACACACTTTTTACTGGACTAGGGTATAACGTGAGCAAACATACACACATGAACACACACTGTAGTCTACACGAAGGCAAATGGTTGCCATGGACACAAACAGTACTGTACACAGAGGTAGAAATACTCACCACACTTGGTCTGTGTCTGTGAAGCCCTCTACTGTAGAACTGAGAGGGCTACACGACAACACCAATCTGTCTTTCCTTCAATAACACCCAAACACAACCTAGAGAGAGATTCGTGTTCAGTTGCTAAACCACCAAAATATCAACCACTAACCACATCATGCTTGACGTTCACAGTCTCTGCAGACTCGCTACACTGTACATGTTAATGCACCTCCAACACTGCACCACAACTCCTTACACCAGCAGACAACTGCCAATGCCCCCACACCTACAATAGACAACCTTTAGGTACTGGTCTAAGATCCTATAACGACAACAAATACAATTCACTGCAACTACAAACACACAACACTCTCCTCTCCCCTTTTCTGTTTCACTTTCTCTCCGTGTCTGCCTCCTAATCTGCTGGAACACTCATGTTTGTTTGTGGTTTATCCTCAGTCAGCCAGAGCTGCACCCTGCATCCAGCCCCTCTCTGATCACCAGCTCCCTGCAGCAACTGCAGCCTGTGGCCAGCCACTGATAAAGGCCTGTCTGCTCTATTTCTCCAACCATTCTAGTCTGAACATGAAGGCAACACAGACAGGAGAGACGGAGAGAGAAGAGGGGCAGAGCTGATCTGCTGTTTCTACTGTTGATCAGGGAAATGGATGTGTGTGACAGCAACAGAGATGGAGAGAGAGCTGTGTGTCTGTGTGTATGAATGTACTTTAAGTAGACAGTGAAAGAGGACTTTCTCCGTCAGGCTGTTTATATTCATGTTAGAATACGACTGTGTACTACAGCACAATGCAAACACACATATGGAGAAGAATGTTTATCTTCTGTTCCAAAAGGACAGCTGTACATTGCAGGTCATTACAGGCACTAAATAATCTCTCTCAGGCCCTAAATTCTCTCCGTCTAATATGCAAACCAACTCCAGTTCATTCAGCTGCGTGGTAGTAGTGGTAACAGTGACAGCTGAAAACTAGAATATATGTTGCTATAGAGACACTATGATGCTAAACTAAAACATCAGTTTAGCCTGTTATGGTTTCAGCTACCTACTTTTCCTATACACTGAATAAATAACATTTTAGCCCATCCATAGGATCCTGGGTGCCAGTAGAGGTGTCTGTGTGTGTGTGTGTGTGTGTGTGTGTGTGTGTGTGTGTGTGTGTGTGTGTGTGTGTGTGTGTGTGTGTGTGTGTGTGTGTGTGTGTGTGTGTGTGTGTGTGTGTGCGCGACTGTGCGTTGTGTGTTTGGGATCGAGTCAAATTGAGCTAAACACAGCATTTTATATTCAGTCAAACACAAATATTCCGACCCATGGGACTGGCCTGTGACCCAGTGAATCAGAGTACAAGCACACATTGTGCTCGGTGTGTAGAGCAGCCAGAAACACACACCCCTCGCCCCTCCTCCTCGCCCCTCCTTCACTTGTCTGGCCACTCAGCCGCACCCCTCGCCCCTCCTCTGTGCACTTCATTCCTGAAGAACGGACAATCGCTCTTTCAAACAGGGGTCCTGGATGGATGGGGGTGGGTATGGGGAAAGTGGTCCTCTGTCTATGTGAAGACAGACAGGTCTCTCATCCAATGAGAATACAAAAGAAAGACGTCTAAGAATTTAGGCAAAACAAGAACCCAGAAAATTCATGCTATGAGATGTAGCTATAAAATATATCGCCAGAGAGATGATACATAATGTCTGTGAAGGTTGAAACCATGCATTCATTTATCGATTCTATTGGGTTCTTCCAAGTTGCATATCCAATCTAGCACTTGTAGATCTATGCTCCATGGCCTGCATGCACCACCATCATGTATGTCAGACCTAGTGAGTACATATACACGTCTGCCTCCAGGCACCTTTAATGAATTAGGAGGGCAGGTTATAGAGGGGCCTTGAGAGAAGGTTACATGATATCAGCCCTGTGTGTGTGTGCACGTGTGTATGTATGTGTGTCTGTGTGTGAGCACGTGTGTATGTGTGTGTGAGATCGCAGATGGATTATAGTATGTCAGCACACAGGAAATTGCTCTCATTCAGGGGGTTGTGGGTGAGAGTGTGTAGGGGAGAAATATTTTGACATCCTCCCTACACATACATACACACGTGCACACACACACACAGTCCACAGGCAGAGCATAGACTTTTGCTTACTCATCCACTAGAACTGACAAAATACACAGCACTGTGGATACTCTTTGACAGAAACATTAAGCATGCATGCACGCACGTGCACGCAAACTCACACACACTTACAATAATGGAGAATTTATTGCTCCTATGAAACCATGCTCGATAGACAGATCATATCTCATCTTACATCCTCTCTGTCCAGGCCACATCACACATAGTGCAGTATACAGAGTAGTAATGATCTGTGTGCCTCTAGTGGTGCCTGCCTGGTGCCTGAGATCACCATAGCAATCGATAATGATTCCATTTCCTGCACAAAAGCCTGCACTCCCCCCCACCCACCCCTCACTACATTTCTACCCCAAGCTGTGTCTCACACACTACCTCTAACACACACATGTAGACATTTCTTGTGTGTGTATGATGACACTGAGCAATGAATAAGATTGCATATTTGTTTACTTAAAGCAATGCAAAACAGAGGCAAACCTACAGCAGATTTCCAACGCACAGAGGGAGAGTAGGAGAGAGAGAGAGAGAGAGAGAGAGAGAGAGAGAGAGAGAGAGAGAGAGAGAGAGAGAGAGAGAATGGACATTTCATAAGACAAATGGAGACTGTATAGCTGTGCAGCTGAGTTAGTAGAGGGTGGAGGAAGAGGGTGGCTCCACATTTCATCTTTACTAGCTCAGTCAGTCAGTCGCTTCTGAGCAGACTTGTCCTTCAGTTTTCAGGAACTGCAGCCCTCTATCGTTCTCTATCACCAAGGAGACCGGTGTCTTTGTCACCAGAGACATCACTGTCCTCAACACTCACTAAATCTCCCTGGTAACCGGTGTCTCTGTCACCAGGGAAACACATAACCCTCACTTACACATATCCCTCTCCAGGGAAACCTGTTTTTTTACTGTGACCCCCTGCCCATATGTGTGTGTGTGTGTGTGTGTGTGTGTGTGTGTGTGTGTGTGTGTGTGTGTGTGTGTGTGTGTGTGTGTGTGTGTGTGTGTGTGTGTGTGTGTGTGTGTGTGTGTGTGTGTGTGTGTGTGTGTGTGTGTGTGAGAGAGAGAGAGAGGTGAAGGATCATTCTGGTCTTACCTTGCTGCTGAGTGCTGTGAGAGAGAGAGGGAGGAGGGGACACCGTCTGTGTGCTCTCGGTGTGAAGACGCCACTCACTCAGGGACAGAGGCAGCAGCCCACTTCAGCTTCAGCTTCAGCCTGAAGTCCTGTTAAACAGAACAGGCGTCCACTCCCTCTGCTAGCCAGCACACACACATCCACAAACACAGGAGAGAGGGAGGAGAAACCACTGTCAGGTAGGATACAGATGTGAGGACATGAAAGGTGGTTATTGTCTAAAAAGAAAGTAGGTATCTCTATTCCATTCTGCCATCTTTTCATTCCGCTCTTGTCCTCCCCTCTCCCCCCTCTCTTTCCTCTCTGTCACACACACTGTTCTCTCTGGCGTTTCTCCCCTCAGTAGACAGACAAAGAAAGGGAACGAATGGCTCGGTAGAGAAAGCAGAGAGGGAGAGGGAGAGCGTGAGGATGGCCCAGCCCCCTTTGACCAGCCAGTCGGATTTAATTTATTTTTGCCTTCCTCTCTCTGGCCCCTCCCCTATCGCCTCGTCACCTCTCCTACTCCAGACCCAATTCAACAAGACTGATTCCTCTCCAGCTCCCTCCTTCTCTCACTCGCTCTCCCACTTACTATCTCTCTCCACGTGTCTGCTACTCACTCTTTGTCTCTCTCTTTCCCTCTCTTACTCACAGACTGTGTCCTGTATCCTTGGCAACCAATGATATAATTTACCCCAGAGCCAAGAGCAAGACTCTCCCTTACCGAGACACATTTTCTTCGCTGTGTGTGTGTGTGTGTGTGTGTGTGTGTGTGTGTGTGTGTGTGTGTGTGTGTGTGTGTGTGTGTGTGTGTGTGTGTGTGTGTGTGTGTGTGTGTGTGTGCGTTTGTGTGTGAATGGCCCTTGAGATTTCCGAGTGGCAATGCCATTGTTATTATGGAATTCTCAATACTATTACTCAATACCCATTCAAGAATTCTGATGCTGTTCTGTGGGTTGTGCGAAGGGAAACAAGTCTAAAACCTGTTCTGTGGGTTGTGCGAAGGGAAACAAGTCTAAAACCTGTTCTGTGGGTTGTGCGAAGGGAAACAAGTCTAAAACCTGTTCTGTGGGTTGTGTGAAGGGAAACAAGTCTAAAACCTGTTCTGTGGGTTGTGCGAAGGGAAACAAGTCTAAAACCTGTTCTGTGGGTTGTGTGAAGGGAAACAAGTCTAAAACCTGTTTTGTGGGTTATGTGAAAGAGAAACAAGTCTAAAACCTGTTATGTGGGTTGTGTGAAAAACAAGTCTAAAACCTGTTCTGTGGGTTGTGTGAAAGGAAACAAGTCTAAAACCTGTGAAAGGGAAACAAGTCTAAAACCTGTTCTGTGGGTTGTGTGAAGGGAAACAAGTCTAAAACCTGTTTTGTGGGTTATGTGAAAGAGAAACAAGTCTAAAACCTGTTATGTGGATTGTGTGAAGTAAAACAACACTAAAACCTGTTCTGTGGGTTGTGTGAAAGGGAAACAAGTCTAAAACCTGTTCTGTGGATTGTGTGAAGTAAAACAACACTAAAATCTGTTATTAATAATACATCTCTTTTTGACATCTGCTTTGGAAGAAAAACACCTAAGAGAATAAGGTGATATGGGCCTTCAGTTGTTCATAAAGATCCCCGCTGCGGCACATCTTAAAAACAAGACGCTTCTCCACTGACTTATTACTTATGATCATTTTAGTTTGGTGCGATATATCGGTTATACTGTATACCGAGCTATTTCTTCTTCTTTCTAATAACTATGAGGAATCTAAATGTCCTCCAGCCCAGGGCTCCAGCTATGCATTTGGTTTGCTCATCTGCTAGTTGAGTGTCGAGACGTCAAGATAAAGCTTCATGGTTACAGCAGAGAAGTTGAATCCCCTGGGGGAAGATCCCTGTTGCCTAAATTGTTTTGTGCATCAACAGCACTAAAAATTGCGGCCCTTGTGTGCACTTCCGTTAATACCGTGTACCCCGGTATGGTACAGAAACGGTATGACGGTATGAACATCTGGATACCGCTCAACCCTAGTTCCTGTGCTGAATAACCATGATAGAGTAAACTCCCCCTCGTCCTCCATCTTTACCCATCTCTCCTCTCTCCAGTCAGGTGTCAGCCCCAGGGGTGAGAGAGCCCCTTCCTCTCCCCCAGAACGACCTTACACTCCACAGGAAGTAACTAACCTCTCCAGATTAGCAGACATGCTTTCCTCAGTGTTCAACCAGCCTGCTTGAAAATGTGCAGAATAATACCATGCATAATAGTCTTCTGACAATGGGAGTCATGTGCTTTAAATTCTCCAATTGGAGTTGCCTCAATAGAAGCATACATCATCCTATAATCCTTCTGCGTTCTCTAGAGTGTTGAAGTTAGCAGAAATGTTGACGTTAGAGCAGAATGTCTTTGCACTGTCAAACCCAACTGGGGCTCCCGAGTGGCGCAGCGGTCTAAGGCACTGCATCTCAGTGCTTGAGGCGTCACTACAGACACCCTGGTTCGAAATCCAGGCTGTATCACAGCCGGCCGTGATTGGGAGTCCCGTAGGGCGGCGCACAGTTGGCCCAGCGTCGTCCGGGTTTGGCCGGTCTAGGCCGTCATCGTAAATAAGAATCTGTTCTTAACTGACTTGCCGAGTTAAATAAAGGTTCAATGTAAATGTAAAAAAACTTATCTGCAACTGACACAAGAACAGTAGTGTCCCTCAACCAAAGAGGCAGAGACAACAGATTCCAATACAGCATTAATGCTCACCCTGTTGCGCTACACTGACACACTGAACAGTGTGTTTGTATCTGCCTGCTGGTGGCATAGCAACCCAGTGCAGATGTGCAGCCTTCTGTGTGGGTGAACATGGCGGAGCCTCTACAATCAGGGCAGTCACACAGACAGACAGAGGTCACTAAGCTGCTTAGTGGAGGAGGAGGCAGGAAGCATACTGATCCTATCTTATATGGGGGGGGGCTGTACCGCCATACCACACCAGACCTGGCTCTGATACCCAACTCCCATTCCCAGTTCAACATGTGGAGCATTTAGACACATAGAGACAAATAGAGACAGAGAACTGAGCGAAGAGGGAGACGTCACTTCTCAGTGACAGCTACAAAACACAACCGCACAAATCAACCTGGAATACAGACTGACAGGGCAGCAAGCAGACAAACGGACACTGACACATACAGCCTCCCATCCACAGGTTAACAGGCAGAGACACTGATGCGTATGTAGCCTACTGTAAGTACTCAATGTCTGTAAGACAATGTAAAATGCTGACCTGAGTTGACACCAAGCAGAACGTATGAGATTCATATATATAGCTTTTCTAAAAATAACTTTTTATAACCTCACAGCCCTGTTCTCCCTCCCCTCCTCTCTCACATCTACCTTCTCTTTCTCTCCAAAATGGAGGCTTCTCCCTCTGTATGCTCCAGAAAGCACAGACCTCAGACAAGTACTGGAATGTACCAACTGCAGGCTTGGAACAGGGGGGCTCGAGGGGGGCATCTTTTCTTGCAAACGATACCGACAGACCAGGTGGCATTTCAAAGACGACAGCAATGAAGGAGTGTGTGTGTGTGTGTGTGTGTGTGTGTGTGTGTGTGTGTGTGTGTGTGTGTGTGTGTGTGTGTGTGTGTTAGTGAATGAGTGTGAGTGTGTGTGTGTGTGTGTGTGTGTGGTTGTGTGTTAGTGAATGAGTGTGAGTGTGTGTCTGCGCGTGTGTGCGTTAATGTGTGTCAGAGAGAGCCTGCCTGTGCTAGTATGTGCAGAGAACTGGTTGTCATGGAGATCATCACTAGGCAAGTGCATCAGCAGGGCAGAAACTTTATGATCTGTGACCCCGCAGGGCGGTGGAGGGGCAGGGACCTCATCAGAAAGCTGTCACACTGAACCCTCACCCCTGACCTCTAACCCTGGCCTACTGCTGAGTCTCTCATAACAAAGAAATATTTACCACTAAATGAATGAAACACACGGACCAATCCGACCACCTGGAACCTATTTGCGAGGAAAACTAGCAGCTGCTGAGTGTACTGAATATTAACCTCATCATAGAATCAGCATGGTCAAGTGGTTGGGTGTACTGGTTGGTGACCAGTGGTGAACCACAGAAGAGTTGAAGAGGCCAGGTCGCAGTTGCAAATAAGAATTTGATCTCAACTAGCCTTAAATAAAGGTGAAATAAAATGTTAAAAACCAGAGAAGAAATACACCCTGATGCCCAGAGTGTGTGTGTGTGTGTGTGTTAGGGTGTTAGTATGTGTTTGTATCCACATGGGTGTGTTATTGTAACTTAGCAAGGGCAAACAAGGCTGTTCTTTACTCCTTCTATTTGCAGCTGCCAGAGTGAGTCACTGTAGTGTATAAATACAGCACTAAATGTGGGTCAAAAATGCTCGGCCATTTTTAGCACAAGGAGGACAAGTTAGCCCACTACCAGGCTCCCTGTTTGGGCTCTGCACACTAGGTAAACCCCTGGCAAGCTTCAATCAAAAGGCCTGAATTTTCATAGAAATTCGGAACAATACACTGGGTTTATCCAATACATTTAAAAAAAAATGTGGAATACAATAACATCTTTCAGCAATAAACTGACAAGCTGCACTCCCTATCGGGAAACTTTCTATTGACACAATGTTTATCAATACCTACACAAGGTCACGCGCTGCAATCACTGGACTCTCTCCAGCACGGAAATGTAAGGTTACACTCTGTTTTACTACGGTATCACAGCAACCAAACCACACACATCAACACGGACCAAACACTGCGTTGCTGTAAAGCACAAGTTAAAGCCTGAGTCTAAACAGAGGCTTAAAGAGACTAACACGACAGGAATAACCATTACTCTAAAAATCTTTCAGCACAAGTCAGCTGACTGTGTTTATGTACAGTGTGTGTGTGTGTGTGTGTGTGTGTGTGTGTGTGTGTGTGTGTGTGTGTGTGTGTGTGTGTGTGTGTGTGTGTGCTCGTAGTGCATAACTGTGCCACACAATCTGCAGACATATAGCATAGTAATAGTACAGTATGTGCAGTGGTAATATATCAACACAAAAGACATGTCATGTCATGCACCGATATATGACCCAAAACAATATTTGCACAAATGTGTACACAATTGCACCGCCGCTGTACAGTAACACAAAGAAACAGACAGACACACTCTCCTTGTTTTACCTGCACTCTCCTTTTGTTCTCTTCTTTTACTCGTTCTTTCTGCTCCACACACCCCTTGGCTCCTCTCCCTTTCCTCTTTCCTCTCTCCTCCCCCAATCCTCTCCTCTTCCTCTCTTCCCTCTCCTCTGCTCCTGGTTTCCTCTCCTCTCTGATACTCAGGCTCTAACAGCAGACTGATCCACGTGCAGAGACCTAAGGGGCGGGCCCCCACACCGCCATTTAATTCACACCAGCCAATAAGGGAGGAGGGTCTCATGCCAATCCTCCTATGCTAAACAGGAGGAGGGGACAAAGACAGAGTGAAAGACAGAGACACCCCCATCCGTGTGTGTGTGTGTGTGTGTGTGTGTGTGTGTGTGTGTGTGTGTGTGTGTGTGTGTGTGTGTGTGTGTGTGTGTGTGTGTGTGTGTGTGTGTGTGTGTGTGTGTGTGTGTGTGTGTGTGTGTGTGTGTGTGTGTGTGTTGGAATAAAGCCAACAGAACTAGCAGCTATTTTTAAACCACCACAGTGAGGTAGCAAAGACTCCATTTTCTCTGTAGCAGATATTCCCCAAATCGTACTGCATCCTCCATACTTAGTACTGGCAACTGTATAGGTTTCCATGAATGGCTTGATAGTTATGAACTTGCCCTCTAAGCACTGACAGTAATACTCCTACTAAATACTCCCTTACCATATTCAAAATGTTGGAATCGGTTGCATTGTACTCCAATCAGGCGGACTGACTCTCTCCTTCCATACTGTATGAGACAAGCACTTTGTTTCAGACATTAAACTCAAATGCCCTGTATTTGGCAAGAGCTCACAAAACCTGCAGTTTAAAAGCACCACAAGAGAAAAGTAGTGCCATGGAATGACTGGGGTTTCAATTATGTCAGAGGGTAAGACATTACATGTGTGATAAGTCATTTGCAGAAAACAGACCGAAACCTGTCAGACTGTATCCTCTTAATATAATATATTGGAGGAATATAGAGTCATAATGGTAAAGTAGGATGCTGCGCAGACTGTGCTCTGATGTGTGTAATAATTGATGTCTGTGTGATTAATCAGGACAGTGGTGATTATGTGCGAGGCTCTGACAGACAGACATTAGAATGAGGGATGACCAAAGGGTCGTAGAGGACGACTAACCAGGCCAGTAGCACTGGACCCCAGCACTGGACCCACAGGACGTCAGCTGGCTGTTACATGGGCCGGGGAAGGTGGGGCAGTGGGCATTGGGTTTATGTGGGGAGGGTCTTGCCTACGTGACTCAAAGCCCACACCCAGTAGAGCTGCTTCTCACTGGCCCCCTCTCCTCACTTCACCCTTAATCAACCAATACACCAAAGACAGAGGATAGACACAGACAGTCTGAAGGACAGATCTGAGAGAGAGAGAGAGAGAGAGAGAGAGAGAGAGAGAGAGAGAGAGAGAGAGAGAGAGAGAGAGAGTCCAGCTGACTCTCCTTAGCAACAGCCCCAATGCTGTCTCTACCCCATTGGCCAACCATCTGCTCACAGCACAACCCCATGTGGCCATATGAGCCAATCAGCAGGCAGTTCCACAGAGGCTGGATTCCATTTTCACCATGGAAACTGAACATTACACCCTCCATGTACGAGCCGTGTAACATGGACACTCATCCAAGGCTCTCACACATACACACAGTTTGAATGCAGTGTGCCCCTCTCTACCACTGGGGCATCTTGAAAAGCAAATCACTGCCTACTTATTTGTATACGCTATACATACTGCATACAACATAATGGCAGCCATGGTGTGTGCTGTGGCTGCATAATGTGGATTGTACAGTGCTGTGCATCCAGACACAATATTAAGAATCTGTGGCGGGGAATCGGTTGTAATCGAAGCATTGAGACTTGTAGCAAGAGATGATTTGTGAATGCCAATAAGAGCATGTTCGATTTATTATCATGGGTTCCTTTATTTTGGGTACCTATGCTAAAGGATGCAAATAGTGGCTGTGGCTATGTATACAGGAATGTGGACCAGACAATCTCTTCGCGCTCAAAGACTATTTGAATTTTTAATAATTTGGTTGAGCTATCTCTTTAACGTGTGATGACATTTCCCTTCCCATTGGCTGAGCAGATTTGGAAACCCACCTCATCTTGGAGGCTATTGGCTTAGTTGGACTTCATCTTCTGCAAGTCAATCAAACCATGTCTTCCATTGGCTATAGCTGACATCTCATCTTCTGTCCTCTTCTCCTATGGCCCACCCTTGTCCTAGGTGTGGATGCATCGCTCTCTGCTATTGGCCCACAGAAATTGCTACTCAATTGTAGGTGTCTGACAGGGTGTCTACAAAGGCGGTGCCATTTTTCACCTCTCGTTACCTGCCACCACCCACTGTCAAGAGAAATGAAACAGTGATTAGCATGTGTTAATAGCATGCAGCTGACTAGAGCAAACACTGCATTGATCATTTAAATCAGAGAGTAACACAGATTGAGAGCTGGCTCATGTTAAGGAGGGCACACTTTCTACATGACAGAATCATCATGTCCGTTCCATGTACCATTCATCTGAACGTTCTGTAACCCCACTGATCACCTCCCCGGAGCCCATGTTATATGACAAACAAATAGAGAAGTACTAAATTGAGACCTGATTAGATTGGTACTGACAGAAGTTATATGATCTAGTATCTTATTCTGAAAATTAATTATGGCTCAACTGGCCAATAACCAAACCCTGAGAAATGTAGTTAATTACTAGTGAATTACAACCACTAATTGAGAATAAACATGTAATAATCTACATTAGACAATAATCACATTCAATCATCTGCACTAAACAGGCCTACGTGTAACTGTACGAAAAATAATCATAGACCTCCACACTAAAGTAGGCAGCTATATCATCCATGCACAGATATCGCCACCTTGTGGACAACAATCCATATTGCGTCACAGAAACTAGTGAAACAAATTGGGAATAGTGTGTGTGTGCGTGTGTGAGATTGAGTGGGAATATGCCAATTCCGCATTCAGTTAATTTCCCAATTCCCGCCGCAACTTCACGTGGCATTTAAACGTGATAATGCGACGCCATATTTACACAACCAAGTGGACATTTTGAGAATGGTAATGATTCATAAAATGAGTAAGTAATAACCAACTCATTTATTAAAGAAAAAACACTATAGCATGACCACCTATGGAAATGTCCTCTAAAAGTTATATTTTTTGGGGGGGACTTGGTTAACTAAATTCACATACTAAAATAAAACCACAAAGGTGGATCGCCCAGTAGCCTACAATAACATGTGCATTATAGTCTAAATTAATAGTTTTATGTAACTTGAATAAGTAGGCTACATTTCTATAGCTTGACTGTAGATACCTATATATCCCTTCTCATGCACATTAAGAGTGAAATATGATTGTTCGTTGCTTTTCAACGGCATTATGTAAGCTTTTCAATAATCAAGTTATGGCGCAGAGAGAAGCTTCTGAATTAGAATGTTTACTAGACAAGGTCCGTCGCTTAAATAGACAACAAATAGCCTTTCAAACAAACAGCCTGGGAGAGTATAGCTATCGATAACTGTCCCTCCAGCTTACCTCTGACAAACGAAGATGGAAAACATTTGAGTAGCGAAACAGTCGGGATGAGTGATTCAGCTTTCCTATTGCGCAGTTGTGAAGCCACTGATGGGAGCCACTCAATACGAACGCCTCCGTCTATGGCGCAGAATTCACCTACTCCTCCGGTCCTCAGTGGACGAGATACAGCTCGCGCTACGATGCACGCTGGCACTGTCACTCTTAAGGAAACAGAACAAAAGGGCCACGGAATTTTGAAGAAGACATGCGGTGTTGTTGTCAAATTTCCCAAATAAGGACTGTGGCGCTTCACGTGTCCACAGATGAGACAAAGTTAAACAAATGTTATCATTACAGTTGTCACAAAGGGCTTTACAACAACTAGGCGGAGGTTAACAGCAGTGCCAAGGAAAAACGAAAGGACGAAACCTCTTGAACAGGGTTCCCAAACTGATGGCCCGCGGGCGATTTTAGTTGGCCCCTTAAGTACTTTAGTGTGTGGAATTTTCATTGTTGGACATAAGACTGTAAAATAAAAACAGGAAATCAGCTCCAAGGGATTTTAATTTAAGAAATCTGTTCCTAAGTATTCCCGCACATAATAGAGAGACACAACTTGATTATATACAAATGTAAGCAAGGTTTGAAATTACTTTGTGTTAGTCAAACATTATACTCTACCGTTCAAAAGTTTGGGGTCACTTAGAAATGTCCTTGTTTTGCAAAGAAAAGCACAATTTTTGTCCATTTAAATAACATCAAATTTATCAGAAATACAGTGTAGATATTGTTAATGTTGTAAATTACTATTGTAGCTGGATATGGCTTATTTTAATGGAGTATCTACATAGATGTACAGAGGCCCATTATCAGCAAGCATTACTCCTGTGTTCCAAAGGCACATTGTGTTAGCTAATTCAAGTTGATTATTTTAAAAGGCTAATTGATCATTAGAAAACCCTATTGCAATTATGTTAGCACAGCTGAAAATTTTCTAGGACGAAATAGCCTTCATTTCTCAGAACAAAAATAGACTGACAAGTTTCAGAAGAAAGGTCTTTGTTTCTGGCCATCAGAGCCTGTAATTGAACCCACAAATGCTGATGCCCCAGATACTCAACTAGTTTAAAGGCCAGTTTCATTTCTTCTTAATTAGTACATAAGTTTTCAGCTGTGCTAACATAATTGCAATAGGGTTTTCTAATGATCAATTAGCCTTTTAAAATTATAAACTTGGATCAGCTAACACAACGTGCCATTGGAACACAGGAGTGATGGTTGCTGATAATGGGCCTCTGTACGCCTACAGTTGAAGTCGGAAGTTTACATACACTTAGGTTGGAATCATGAAAACTCGTTTTCAACCACTCCACAAATTTCTTGTTAACATACTATAGTTTTGGCAAGTCAGTTAGAACATGTACTTTGTGCACGACGCAAGTCATTTTTCCAATTGTTTACAGACAGATTAATTCACTGTATCACAATTCCAGTGGGTCAGAAGTTTACATATACTAAATTGACTGTGCCTTTAAACAGCTTGGATAATTCCAGAAAATGATGTCATGGCTTTAGAAGCTTCTGATCGGCTAATTCAAATCAAATTTTATTTGTCACATACACATGGTTAGCAGATGTTAATGCGAGGTTAGCAAAATGCTTGTGCTTCTAATTCCGGCTATGCAGTAATATAACAAGTAACAAGTCATCTAACCTAACAATTTCACAACAACCTTATACACACAAGTGTAAAGGAATGAATAAGAATATGTACATAAAAATATATGAATGAGCGATTGCCGAACTGCATAGGCAAGATGCAGTAGATGGTATAGAGTACAGTACATACATATGAGATGAGTAATGTAGGGTATGTAAACATTATATAAAGTGGCATTGTTTAAAGTGGCTAGTGATACATTTATTACATCAATTTTTGATTATTACAGTGCCTTGCGAAAGTATTTGGCCCCCTTGAACTTTGCGACCTTTTGCCACATTTCAGGCTTCAAACATAAAGATATAAAACTGTATTTTTTTGTGAAGAATCAACAACAAGTGGGACACAATCATGAAGTGGAACGACATTTATTGGATATTTCAAACTTTTTTAACAAATCAAAAACTGAAAAATTGGGCGTGCAAAATTATTCAGCCCCCTTAATTAAGTTAATACTTTGTAGCGCCACCTTTTGCTGCGATTACAGCTGTAAGTCGCTTGGGGTATGTCTCTATCAGTTTTGCACATCGAGAGACTGACATTTTTTCCCATTTCCCATTTCCCATTCCTCCTTGCAAAACAGCTTGAGCTCAGTGAGGTTGGATGGAGAGCATTTGTGAACAGCAGTTTTCAGTTCTTTCCACAGATGCTCGATTGGATTCAGGTCTGGACTTGGCCAACACCTGGATATGTTTATTTTTGAACCATTCCATTGTAGATTTTGCTTTATGTTTTGGATCATTGTCTTGTTGGAAGACAAATCTCCGTCCCAGTTTCAGGTCTTTTGCAGACTCCATCAGGTTTTCTTCCAGAATGGTCCTGTATTTGGCTCCATCCATCTTCTCATCAATTTGAACCATCTTCCCTGTCCCTGCTGAAGAAAAGCAGGCCCAAACCATGATGCTGCCACCACCATATTTGACAGTGGGGATGGTGTGTTCAGAGTGATGAGCTGTGTTGCTTTTACGCCAAACATAACGTTTTGCATTGTTGCCAAAAAGTTAAATTTTGGTTTCATCTGACCAGAGCACCTTCTTCCACATGTTTGGTGAGTCTCCCAGGTGGCTTGTGGCAAACTTTAAACAACACTTTTTATGGATATCTTTAAGAAATGGCTTTCTTCTTGCCACTCTTCCATGAAGGCCAGATTTGAGCAATATACGACTGATTGTTGTCCTATGGACTGAGTCTCCCACCTCAGCTGTAGATCTCTGCAGTTCATCCTAAGTGATCATGGGCCTCTTGGCTGCATCTCTGATCAGTCTTCTCCTTGTATGAGCTGAATGTTTAGCGGGACGGCCAGGTCTTGGTAGATTTGCAGTGGTCTGATACTCCTTCATTTCAATAGTATCGCTTGCACAGTGCTCCTTGGGATGTTTAAAGCTTGGGAAATCTTTTTGTATCCAAATCCAGCTTTAAACTTATTCACAACAGTATCTCGGACCTGCCTGGTGTGTTCCTTGTTCTTCATGATGCTCTCTGCGCTTTTAACGGACCTCTAAGTCTATCACAGTGCAGGTGCATTTATACGGAGACTTGGATACGGAGACTTGCCGTCTGGGCTGGCAGCCTTGCGAGAGTTAACACGTTTAAATGTTTTACTCACGTTGGCTGCAGTGAAAGAGAGCCCACAGGTTTTGGTAGCGGGCTGTGTCAGTGGCACTGTGTTGTCCTCAAAGCGAGCAAAGAAGTTGTTTAGTTTGTCTGTGAGCAAAAATACAATTTACATAATTTGAGTGAATTGGAGGTGTACCTGTGGATGTATTTCAAGACCTACCTTCAAACTCAGTGCCTCTTTGCTTGACATCATGGCAAAATCAAAAGAAATCAGCCAAGACCTCAGAAAACAAATTGCAGACCTCCACAGGTCTGGTTCATCCTTGGGAGCAATTTCCAAATGCCTGAAGGTACCACGTTCATCTGTACAAACAATAGTACGCAAGTATAAACACCATGGGATCACACAGCCATCATACCGCTCAGGAAGGAGATGCGTTCTGTCTCCTAGAGATGAACATACTTTGGTGCGAAAAGTGCAAACCAATCCCAAAACAACAGCAAAGGACCTTGTGAATTTGCTGGAGGAAACAGGTACAAAAGTATCTATATCCACAGTAAAACAAGTCCTATATCGACATAACCTGAAAGGCGCTCAGCAAGCAAGAAACCACTGCTCCAAAACCGCCATGAAAAAGCCAGACTAAGGTTTGCACCTTCACATGGGGACAAAGATCGTACATTTTGGAGAAATGTCCTCTGGTCTGATGAAACAAAAATATAACTGTTTGGGCATAATGACCATCGTTATGTTTGGAGGAAAAAGGAGGAGGCTTGCAAGCCGAAGAACACCATCCCAACCGTGAAGCACGGAGGTGGCAGCATCATGTTGTGGGGGTGCTTTGCTGCAGGGGGACTGGTGCGCTTCACAAAATAGATGGCATCATCAGACAGGAAAATTATGTGGATATATTGAAGCAACATCTCAAGACATCAGTCAGGAAGTTAAAGCTTTGTCGCAAATGGGTCTTCCAAATGGACAATGACCCCAAGCATACTTTCAAAGTTGGGGAAAAATGGCTTAAGGACAACAAAGTCAAGGTATTGGAGTGGCCATCACATAGTCCTGACCTCAATCCTATAGAAAATGTGTGGGCAGATCTGTAAAAGCATGTATGAGCGGGGAGGCCTACAAACCTGACTCAGTTACACCAGCTCTGTCAGGGGGAATGGGCCAAAATTCTCCCAACTTATTGTGAGAAGCTTGTGGAAGGCTACCCAAAACGTTTGACCCAAGTTAAACAATTTAAAGGCAATGCTACCAAATGCTTATTGAGTGTATGTAAACATCTGACCCACTGGGAATGTGATGAAAGAAATAAAATCTGAAATAAATCATTATGTCTAGTATTATTCTGACATTTCACATTCTTAAAATAAAGTGGTGATCCTAACTGACCTAAAACAGTGTAACGACGTTCTTCGTTTGTCGAAAGAGAGTCGGACCGAAATGCAGCGTGTTGGTTACTCATATTTATTAGTGAAACAAATAACGAAACTATACATGAAATAACTAATAAATACAAAACAACAAAACGGAACGTGAAACCCATTACAGCCTGACTGGTGAACACAAACACAGAGACAGGAACAATCACCCACGAAATACAAAGCGAAACCCAGGCTACCTAAATACGGTTCCCAATCAGAGACAACGAGAATCACCTGACTCTGATTGAGAACCGCCTCAGGCAGCCAAACCTAAGTAACACACACCCCTAATCAGCTACAATCCCAATAACTAAAAAAACCCACTAAGAATACAACAAACAATAAACCCATGTCACACCCTGGCCTGACTAACTAATAAACTAAAACACAAAATACTAAGACCAAGGCGTGACAAACAGGGAATTTTTACTAGGATTAAATGTCAGGAATTGTGAAGAACTGAGTTTAATTGTATTTGGCTAAGGTGTATGTAAACTTCTGACTTCAACTGTATGTATTTTATGTATGTATGTATTATTTATGCCTATATAGATATTCCATAAAAATGTCCAGCTTCCAGCTACAATAGTTATTTACAACATTAACAATTTCTACACGGTGTTTCTGATCAGTTTGATGTTATTGTAATGGACATTTTTTGTTGCTTTTCTTTAAAAAACAAGGACATTTCTAAGTGACCCCAAACTTTTGAACGGTACTGCATGTTTTGGCTTCTTGCTGTCAATTTGCAGTCTACAAATTATATGTAATTATGTTCCGGCTCCCCGACCATCCACTCAAGAAAAAAATCAGGCTGAATCTAGTTGATGATCCCTGCTCTAGAGGAACCAGACTGAGGGGAGGCCCATGTATCCAGATAGTTAGAGATACTCAATACACATAACTGTAACACCCAAAGGTTCTACGGCTGTGTTTATGCAGCCACCCTAAGAACCCAAATTTGATTTTCCTTCTCTACCCGAATGTTTTTTTCTGACTGTCTAAGATCAGTTTCAAACAACCCATATCAGATTTGGGTATTCACACTGAAGTAGTACACAGACACAAATGCTAATTTCCTGTCTCTGTTCCTTTACATTTTGGGGTGGTTGTCATGATTATGGCCAGTGGTGTAAAGTAGTAAACATACTTTAAAGTACTACTTAAGTTTTTTGGGGGGGTATCTGTACTTTACTTATCTATTTATATTTGACAACTTTTACTCCACTACATTCCTAAAGAAAATAATGTACTTTCTACTCCATACATTTTCCCTGACACCCAAAAGTACTTGTTACATTTTGAAAATCCCTGGTCATCCCTACTACACAGTGGTGTAAAGTACTTAAGTAAAAATACTTTTAAGTACTATATAGTATTTTTTTGGGGTGTCTGTACTTTACTATTTATATTTTTTGTAACTTTTACTTTTACTTCACTACATTCCTAAAGAAAATATTGTACTTTATACTCCATAAATGTAAAAACAAAAACAAAAAAGAACATTGTGCAGTCTGGTTTGCTTAGTATAAGGAAGTTTAAATTATTTATACTTTTACTTTTGATACTTAAGTACATTTTAGAAATTCTATTTACTTTTGAAACTTGATTATATTTAAAACCAAGTTCTTTGACTTTTATTCAAGTAATATTTCACTTTTACTTGAGTAATTTTCTATTCAGGTATCTGTACTTTTACTCAAGTATGACAATTGAGTACTTTTTCCACCACTACTACTGCATCCGATCTGGTGGACTCACTTAACACAAATGCTTCGTTTTTAAATGATGTCTGAGTGTTGGAGTGTGCCCCTGGGTATCTGTAAATTTAAAAAAACAAGAAAATCATGCCATCTGGTTTGCTTAATATAAGAAAGTTGAAATTATTTTTACTTTTAATTTGACTTTTAATACTTAAGTATATTTTAGCAATTAGATTGACTTTTGATAATTAAGTATATTCAAAACCAAATACTTTTTTATACTTAAGTATGATTTTACTGGGTGACTTTCACTTTTACTTGAGTCATTTTCTATTAAGGTATCAAGTATGACAATTTGATACTTTTCCACCACTGGTAATGGCAGGTCATGTGCAAAAACAAAAAAAACACTCTATCGAGTAAAAACAAATCTGATCTGAGCATCCAGTGAGGTGACATGTGGAGGATTGGGTTTGTATCATGATTTAAATCCACAAAGGCTGCTTTTACCCAGGCAGCCCAATTCTGATCTTTTGCCCAACTGTTGGTTTTTTGACCAACCAGATCAGATCTTTTGCCAATAATTGGGTAAAAGATCAGGATTGGGCTGTCTGTGTAAACAAATTCATATGGAGGTGGTATAAATTGGAAGTCAAAATATCAGATTCTCTGTCTGAATTGGGCTGCCTGTGTACACACAGACTAGATAGAAAATAAGAATTAAGAATTCAGTAAATTAAGACTTGAACTGAGTACTACAGGCACTCACAACACATGGTTATCGTCACAAAGTATAGATTTTATTACAAAGAATTAAGATTAAATTAGGGCCGTAGCGCGTGTGCTTGGAATATGTAGATGACCATGAAATGGTGATTAATAGTGGGTATCAGGTCTTCAGTACAAATGCAGCAATTCTGTGTTCACGTGCAAAATTCCAATCTCAAGTAAACATTGTATCTCAAAAGGCCAAGCAAATCTTAAAGAGCAGCTGATCGCCCTGATTTGGCCTCATTTTAGATCTGGGTCATTTAGAAATGCTAGCGCCATGACTGAATTTAAACGCTAATTGGTTTCTGGATGAGGTGTGATATGCGTGTTTTGTGTGTGTTCACAGGTGCGAAGAGCTTGCCAAATTTCTTTTCCAATTCGCTTCAGCCAGCTAGTTAGGGACCGTCAATAAATTACACAATGTAAATTAGAATATATTTTCATGTTGCACACCTTTTAGATTTCTCATAAAATTATTTCAATACTTTGTATATTAATTTCTACAATTTGTAGTTGGTTTGAGGTTTTTAAGTCACTAAAATTGGAGCTATTGGAATTTTAAGATTGTCCCATGTACATTGTGTAATTTACTTATGGTCCCCAACTAGCCCCATAGGGATCTCCAAAATCAAACCCAATTTCCCACGTGCTTTGATCGGGTCACATGCAGCTGCACTGTTTACTTGGGTGCTGCCAGCTGTGGGTTTGTAGGCAGGTTTGAAATAAACCCAATCCAAGGAAAACTAATTCCGTGACATAATTTCCCTTATCATCTCGCAAATTTCAGTTTTGGAAGAGACTGACTTTATGAACAAAATTATCCTATTTACACTTTGTAGTAAATTTTGACACTTGAATAAATGTTTATGACTCATATCATGCCACATAGCTATTTTCAAAGTGAGAAGTTGTTTTTAAAGGGCAGGTGCTCTTTAATGGTAGGCACGGCGAGCTTCACACAATACTTTAATACTTTAAGTAGGGATACATATCAAAGACTAAAGTGCTTATGCAGACCTTTGTACAAATACACAACAAAACACAAATACATTTGCTGGCTGTCTCCTTCTTCGAAGAACATTATCTTCTTCAAATTGTGTTCTGTGGTTTGTAAATTGCTTTAAGCTTATACTGCCGCCATCTAGTGGCCATAATAAATTAATGACAAAATTTGGTTCAGGATTCCAGCGCTGCATGTGGTTGAAAATCACTAAAATTAGCTTCACACTTTTTTCAAACACAAAAGAAGAATAAAATTGACTACATTAAAATGGAAAACAGGATGCTTGGGAAGTTCCAACTCTGAAGTCAACCCATTGAAGTTTAAATTTAAAACGGTTAAGGTAAGGGTTATGGCTAAGGTTAGGGTTGAGCCGTCCGCATACATAGGTACGAATTACTCCGAGCAGAGCCCGGCTCGGCAAAGTGAACATTTGTGCTCGCATACTCCCTTAAAATACCTTTGCTTGATAAAAGTGGCCATATTATTGTTTGTCCCTCTTGAGACGCCATACTAACAAGTACAGTTCCTTAAAATAGTCTGAATTTACCTAAGATAACCCAAGAAATCTGTAATTAATTTTGAAAATGTAGCTGTTGTCTTAGTTGTGCAATTTTACATGAACTAAAATGTGTATGAAAACTAGTCGTCTGTCTTTGATTGACAACAAACACTTAATTGAAGAATCTCTACTGTTGACCAAGGGGCGTAAGACTTCAAGAACTGGACTTTGACCAACCTCAAATTAATTTACTCTAATAATGGTACCTCCACCCTGTTACAGTACTCTTTGTTTCTCAACCCTGGTCCTAGGGGCCCAAAGGGGTGAACATTTTAGTTTTTGCCCTAGAGTTGATTATTTGAACAAGGTTTGTGAGTGCTAGGGCAAAATAAAGAATATGCACCCATTTGACTGCGTTTACACAGACAGTCCAATTCTGATCAGATAGGGCAAAAGACAAATTAGTTTAAAAAAAAATCAGAATTGGGCTGCATGTGTAAACGCAGCCTTTGGGTCCCCAGGACCAGGATTGAGTACAGCTCTAGGCCTATCTGTTATCTAGTATTTTAGTGTTTGAATTAGAAGGGAAACTCAATCAAATGTCTGATTGCAAGAGTATAATGTTACAAAATGTTGCTTATTAATTTCCCGATTGACTTGATTTGTCAAAATAAAAATGTGCTGGCTCATTATACCAGTCATTCAAATTCAATAATTTCCATTTCTATCTCAAGGTCATTTCATTCAAATGGGATTCAGGTCACTTCACTTTGAAGCCATTTTCCCTTATTCATAAGATTCCTCAATTTCAATCGACATTCTAAGATGTATTTTTCCCTCTAGAGAAGGATTACACACAAATCCTGTCACAGCACATTGCTTTAATCCCTTCTGAATTGTCCTTCCAATTGAAACTTATTCAAATTCAATATGTCATAGTCCATAAAGGAGTACTTAAACTGTAGATGCAAAGCAGGTTTGAAATAACCTGAAAATGCCATCATGACATGACTCGCTCAGTTATTAGTATTCAAGGTTCCATCACACAAGGGAAGTTTGTATCCAGGATACCACATCATACCAAAATCTTGACATGACAACAGTGAATGCTCAGTCAAGACTTGTACATAATGTACATTAATTCTGTTGCAGCCCAGACAGCAGAACATAACCACGTTTAGAATTTCTTGTCACCACCAAATATGGTGATGAGAGGAAGCCCAGTGGCGGGAGGTGGGAGGAGATGGAGCTCGATTAAATTTGGCCGACATTCTACTCATTTTCTAATCAATGAAACGTTCGATCTCAATACAGTTTTCTGTTCCCAAAACTACATTCTGTTACAGAATTGACTTTTACTTTTCTAAAAGCTTTAAAAAATGTCATTGTTTAGGAGTGCAAGGGTGAATTTAGTAATTGCACACGCACACTTCACAGAGTAGGCCTTCCCTAATGGAAAAATGCAAATGTATGCTAGGACGCACCAATGGGATCTCGCCTGCTCATTCTTGGCTGTGCCCACATCCTTGCTTGTTCTGCCCACTATGCTCCATTTGCTCTCAATTGGAAACAACACCGGTGGTGTATCTTGGGTTAATTGCCAGTATCTTTGACGTAACTTTCCAAATGATCAACTGTCTGACACGACAGTCTGAGAGCACATTTGATTGTCCAAGGAGGACTGTGCTCAGGGATAAGTGGAACACTTTAGAGGAAATTAGTTTAGCCTAATAATGGCCTCATTTGCATGTAACATGTTGAGAGTGTTCTGTTTGAGTAGCGGAGGTCAAGACGCTAGCAGTGGGTTCATATAGTGAGATACTGAAGCATTATTATCTGGCTGCCTGGAGGGCTGCCGTTGTCATGGCAGTGTGTGGAGGGAGAATACCAAATGCTTCAGGAAATGAGAGAAACAGCCTCTTCAGCATAGAGACACACTCTTGACCTCCAGCACAGACGAGGGGTTATTAACCACACATTCGCAGGCAAACAACTCATACATAGGGAGAAGAGACCTTGATGAAGACAACATGCAGAGCCTCACGTGTTACATGTTATCTAACCTGAGAATGCCACATGCAAACCTAACACACACACACAGCCATATAGAGATTGACAGCACACTGCATATAGTCACATTCACACTGGTATCGTGACCTTGGGACTATAAGGTTCAATCTGCACAAAGCATAGTTCTGAGATATTCAGCATAATACTTTTCATAACGCAGATCTCAGAACTGTTTTGAATTGTTCTTTCACAACCCATTAAAGTTCTCACCTTAAAGATACCTGAAGTGCAGAGTATCAAAATGCTGAGACATTTGTAAATCCATTTTTTTAGGGGCGTGCAATCACAGATAGAATCTTATGGCTCTGAAATGTCAATCTGGGTTCAACCATAAGGTTCTGTCTTCTGAACTAGACGTGTTCAGTTAAGAAAACTGTAGCTATTTGAATGCATCAATGATAGACTGAAACTATTTTATCAAGATAGAGTCAGAACACATCTTCAACTATATTAAGAAATGCATTATGATCATCAGATGAAATGCTGTCATCATGGAACAACGATGTGGCAACATAGCTTCCTTTAATATTTCTGAAGGTGTGTGCCATTACTGCTGTCTAGACTAGCCTAAAACATACTTAAAGGGAGATGTATTTGTTCAGAATGGATTGCATATTGAACCTTATAGCTCAAATGGGTTGATGCAAACATGACTTTCTATTTTTCAAAAAACTTCACCGACATATGAAGAACCATCTTAAGATCAATTATATGTAACTAACTCATTTTTGACAAAAGAAACATGTCAAATAGAACTTTCTAGTCCCAAGGTCTCACTCTACTAAGCACAGTGTACGTTGGTCAAACACACACTCTTATACAGCAGATATATTATGGACGGTCATAATGTGGTTGATAGTGTGAAATAAAATGCCGTTGTCCAAGTCGAGGCCTGCCATGCAGTGCTCATTCTAAACACCAGGAGGCGATATTACACTTTGAGGAGACGGCAGTTGGCCTGTCAGGGAAAGTGTATCATTTGTGGCATCCTCAGTTTGGAAGTTTATGCCTCGTAGAAAGCGACCATCATAGAAAGATCAAGGAATGCAAAAACCCGTAGAAACCCATTACTGTTGCACCTTCATCCTCCTCCTCAATCACCATCAACATGATGATCATCCATTATTATTATGTCTCGGTATTTATGTAGTGATTCTTCCACCAGCGTTGCCTCAGTGTTCTTAGAATGCTTTGACAGCTCACCTTGAATCTTCTCTTACCCCAGTAGCACAAAGAGAACACGTGAAAGTTATGTCTGAATTAGACAGTAGATCCAATCCTTGAATACATCAATTACAGCGACAGTCAGTTTGGGCCGTTAGTGATGACAAGAATTTGAACCCTGACTGGGCTTGGCTCCTGGACAGAACATTATGGCTGTGTCTGTCTGCTGTGGCTGTTTCGTATTGGCCTTTTCTCTGAGTGTAGATGTTGAGGTCACTGTCTTTGTGTTGCTCTTGTGAAAGTCCTTGCTGCTGATTGGTTGGGACATTTCCTGGAAACCCTTATGCGCCATGTTAAACACTGAAGCAAATACATATGCTTTCACTGTTTTCTATTTGAGAGCTCCAGTGCTTTGAAGAGCAAAGTATGATACAACTGGCAATATTTCATATTCTTACTCATCCCTCAGCCTTTCTCTCATGCTCACAGCTCTCTGACCCTTGCGAAGGAGATGATCATGTTCATGTTGTTTCCAAGCTGTTGGCTCGTGCAACATTTTGACAGGATATCTATTTTTCTAACAAAACATGATATCTTGTGGCATGGATTATGCTCAATTGCCAAAACACATGGTTGAGATCATTCTCTCATAGAATAACGAGAAGCATATGAAAGTGCACTTCCACATGTCAATGCTTTCCTGTAGACGTTCATGTGTTCGTATTAGCATTTTAGAAGGTCAAGCTCATGCTCCCTGGTGCTCTGTGTGGTCATCATCTCCAAGGCGGTGGTTTGAAACTCATGCTGGAACTCGGCTGGATCCAAGGCTCCTAACAGAGCTCCTGTGGGTTTGGGAGACGAGACGAGGGCCTGACCTTGAATGAGCCTGCTGTAAAACCATAAACCAACATTTGGCCTGAATATATAGGAAAGGGAATGCTTGATGTGCACAACTGTCTCCCTGGGTCAGACTCATTGGACCAGTTGCCATATGAATGCTGCTGGCTGCCATTCACCCAGAGACACACTCAGGCTCCAACAAACAATTTTTCCAAGCCAAATACTGACAGTTTCATTGCAGGCTGAGGGAAGACTCCTCCCCTGCTCTCCAACAGCAGCTCCTTCTATTCAGCCTGGAATTGAAAAGCAGACGCCCTGGAATTGAATGGAATTGAATACCAGATTCCCTGGAATTGAATGGATTTGAATAGCAGACGCCCTGGAATTGAATGGAATTGAATAGCAGACGCCCTGGAATTGAATGGAATTGAATAGCAGACGCCCTGGAATTGAATGGAAGACGCCCTGGAATTGAATAGCAGATGCCCAGGAATTGAATGGAATTGAATAGCAGATGCCCAGGAATTGAATGGAATTGAATAGCAGACGCCCTGGAATTGAATAACAGACGCCCTGGAATTGACTGGAATTGAATAGCAGATGCCCTGGAATTGAATGGAATTGAATAGCCGACGCCCTGGAATTGAATGGAATTGAATAGTATACGCCTCGGAAGTGAATGGAATTGAATAGCCGACGCCCTGGAATTTGGAAGATTGTCTAAACCGCCTCAAATGTTCCTTTGAATATCTACGACGGAGAGGCTGCATCCCATTTGTGAGTGGCCAGGATTGCATCAGATATATTAATATGGGAGGCCACAGCCTCTAACTCGGCCTTCAGGGGAGATAATCCAACAAATCCCCATTATTGAAACCTCAGCAAATATAAACCCTCTTAGACTGGAAATGAAAAGACAGGAATCAATTGGAGGAAGTCAGAAAAGCAGATGGGCACAAACAGAGACCCAGGAAATACACCCCGAGGCAGGCAGAAAAAGAAATTGGCAGATATGAGGGAAAGACAAATACCGGGAGAAATATTAAAATGAAAGCATGGTGAGAGAGTGGTGGTGAGCCAGTGTGACAATGGATTATGTCCCGTGCCAGGCTTATTTGGAGCTGACGTTAGGTATTGATTTCCCTGTCTGGCCCAGGCCTACCTGCAATGGCGTACAGGGGAAACTGCAGTGGATTGGAAACAGTCAGGGGCCAGGGCTTTAGCGTGCTCTCCACATCCAAACCAGATCCGCTATAGCCTTTTGGGGGCCCTAAGCGAGATTTGGTTGGGGCCATCTCACCTCGCAGGTAAAACATTTTAGTGGCTCCCCCTCTTGACGGCGGAGAGACAAATGTACCCTTTAAAAGTTAATTTCCTGCAATTCCACACATTTTGCCATGGGGTGGAGAGAAATCGTTTCAATTTTAAATTCCTGCAATTCTACACATTTTGCCACGACTTATGCCATGTTAATGATATCCGAGTGAGAGTGACTAACTAAATCAAATGGGGGCCACCTGGGTATCAGGGCCCCTTGGCACGGATCCTGCGTGAAGGTATTCGGCCATGATTACTATGATTTTAGATAGCTGGCTAGAATAATTTAACAATAAAATCAATTGTTAGCTAACATGGCTAACTGAGTGGCTGACATAACAAGATTTTAAAAAGCTGATGCACAACTCAATTTCGAACTTGCAAAAAAAAAGAGCGTTGGGGGCCCTTAAGCAACTGCTTATGTCGGTATGCCTGGAGCCGGCCCTGATCCAAACGTTTAACTCTGTGCATCATACCCACTGCACAGGACACTCTGATACACACTCTTTTAGCTCCACACACAGATGTTCAATTCCCACAGCTGTACACCCCTCTCAGAAACAAAACACACAAAGATATTATTTGTCCAGGTGTGTAACCCCTTTTAATGAAAAGGAGCGATGTTTAGTATGCAAGACATCGGCCAGGTGATTTGCATACTGTGTATTTTGTGAGAAAGAGGCCCACTCAATGAATAGCTGTACAGTTGTCCATCCCTCTTTTTTGTGAAAGGGTCAAATGCCCTTGTGAGTTATTATGAATCTTGTGGTTCCCCACATTTAATGATCCAATGTGACTCAATCCAAGTGTAATTAATGGAATTTGGATTTGGGTTCAGCTCAGTTGGTATCACGCCCAGTCCAGGGTAGATTATCTTGCACTGTCGCTCATCCAACTCTGGGATTACTACTTTACAGAATGCCTGGCCTTTTTTTTCTCTCTCTGTCTCTCTGTCTCTCTGTCTCTCTGTCTCTCTGTCTCTCTGTCTCTCTGTCTCTCTCTCTCTCTCTCTCTCTCTCTCTCTCTCTCTCTCTCTCTCTCTCTCTCTCTCTCTCTCTCTCTCTCTCTCTCTCTCTCTCTCTCTCTCTCTCTCTCTCTCTCTCTCTCTCTCTCTCTCTCTCTCTCTCTCTCTCTCTCTCTCTCTCTCTCTCTCTCTCTCTCTCTCTCTCTCACTCACACACTCACACTCACACTCACACACTCACACACACACACTCACACACACACACACACACACACACACACACATCACCACAGACTGCCACCCGCCTGAATTAACCTAACAAGGAGTCCTGCAGGTATGTGACACATGGCTGCCACTGTAGTCAAGATTTGATGGTCTGCACCTGGTAGTGTGTGAGCGTGTGTACGTGTGTTGGTGCGTGATTCATTCGTGTGAATGTATGACTGCATTTGTGTGTGTAGAACAGAATCCTCCTATAGGCTTTTAGTATTAGAGGATGTTGTCACGTTATTAAATAAATCCGTGCAAAGACAACCATGCCCAAAACGAGGAATACGGCGACAAAGAGAGAAAGGTAGATTTAATTTTTTATTTAACCTTTATTTAACTAGGAGAATGAGAGATGGATGAAGGAGAATGATGGATAAGGGTTGTGCAGAAAAATAGAAATGGGAATAGGGATTGAGAGATACAGAGCAAGAGAGAGAGAGTTGGGTCTAGAGAAAACAACATGTCTGGTAGCTTTATCTGCCAATTAGTGAGATAACACACCCCTTGAAACATCCCTGGAATGTAGCTGGTTGCAACTTCTAACTTGGGGGAGCTCTCAACGGTCGTTGTTGTCTCATTCCCTTATCTTAGAGTTACTGCTTCAATGAACAACAGGATCTATTATTTAAGCACCAAATAGTGCTCCAAAGTACAGCACAATGATAGTATTGTGAATCACAGGGAAACTTTAGGTCTGATGTTTTAGGACAAAGGGTATCCATTAACGTTATTCTTGACAAATGGCTTCATAGAATGAGATAATGCTGATATCATACAGTGCATCCGGAAAGTATTCAGACCCTGTGACTTTTTCCACATTTTGTTACGTTACAGCCTTATTCTAAAATGGATTAAATAAAAATAATAATCTCAATCTACACACAGTACCCCATAATGACAAACACAAATAGGTTTTTAGACATTTTTGCAAATGTATAAAAAAACAACAGAAATACCTGATTTACATAGGTATTCAGACCCTTTGCTATGAGACTTAAAATTGAGCTCACACCCTGACCTAACCAAATAGAGAAATATAACGTCTCTCTAAGGTCAGGGCATGACAGAACCTTCCAGAAGGCCAACCATCTCTGCCACACCACCAATCAGGCCTTAAAAGGCACATGACAGCCTGCTTGGAGTTTGCCAAAAAAGCACCAAAAGGTTTCAGACCATGAGAAACAAGATTCTCTGGTCTGATGAAACCAAGATTGAACGTTTTTCCAGAATGCCAAGCGTCACGTCGGGAGGAGACGTGGCACCATGCCTACGGTGAAGCATAGTGGTGGTTGTATCATGCTGTGTGGATGTTTTTCAATGGCAGGGACTGGGAGGCTAGTCAGGATCGAGGGAAAGATGAACAGAGCAAAGTACAGAGAGATCCTTGATGAAAACCTGATCCAGAGTGCTCAAGACCTCAGACTGGGGCAAAGGTTCACCTTGCAACAGGACAACCACCCTAAGCACACAGCCAAGACAATGCAGGAGTGGCTTCGGGACAAGTCTCTGAATGTCCTTGAAGGGCCCAGCCAGAGCCCGGGCTTGAATCTGATCGAACATCTCTGGAAAGACCTGAAAATAGCTGTGTAGCGACGCTCCCCATCCAACCTGACAGAGCTTGAGAGGATCTGCAGAGAAGAATGGGAGAAACTCCCCAAATACAGCTTGTAGCGTCATACCCAAGAAGACTTGAGGCTGTAATCACTGCCAAAGGTGCTTCAACAAAGTCCTAAGTAAAGGGTCTGAATTCTTATGTAAAATGTGATATTTTAGTTTTTATTTTGAGAAATGTGTAAAAAAAAAATCTAAAAACCTGTTTTTGCTTTGTCATTATGGGGTATTGTGTGTAGATTGATGAGGGAAGGAAACAATTTAATACATTTTAGAATAAGGCTGTAACGTAACATAATGTGGAAAACATCAAGGGGTCTGAAAACTTTCTGAATGCACTGTATCTTCATGTTATAGTAATAGACATATGATTATAGTGGAAATAATCCAGACTATGACAGAGGAGAGGTCACATTCCAAAATCACAACAAATCCTTGAAAAATCCTTGAAAAAAACTTGAAAATGTTTACAATTTTACAATATGTATAGGCTACTGCAGTGGTATGGACCAAGGAATGTCTACACAGTCTACTTTTAGATGATACAGAGGTAATCATGAAAACCCTGTGTAACTGCAGAAACCAAATGAAACAATAACACCCGACTTCAAACTATGAATCGATCACACACACAAACACATTCACACGCAGCGCACGCACACAGAATAAAAAACTGTGACCTGTTCTGTCATTGTTGGAAGAGGGACAGTTGCCGTGTCGCTGACTGGGTTTGGCCCATGAATAAACAGTAGAGGACAAAGCCTTGATGGTTGGGTGAGTGTTGTTTGGGTGAGTGTTGTTTGGGTGAGTGTTTGAGGACGGACGCTCGGAGACAGATGGACGGGCACAGCGGCAGGACACTGCACTCCTGTTCAGGTCCCGCTAACGGTGTGGACACATGACATTGCCTCGGTCATCTCATCCAACTGTCAGATTGAATCAAAGATGCAACTAAACAATGCATCTTTCGGAGAGTATTCATCCTGCTAGTCTGTCAACTCCTCAGGGCTCTGACAGAGGCTTCACGGTGACTGAACACCCTTTGAGAGCTGAATGACTGTAGGATGGATCTACGTTTAACCCTTCAGTGCAACACGAAGTTACAAAGGCTCAATTATGCAGAGAACAAGAGATCCAGTAAACGGATTCGTTGAGAAAATCTATGAAGCTGTCACACTGTCTGTTTTGTGTGACATAAGAAGAGAGATGAACACAATTAGTTGGCTGGCACTTCACGAACAGCATGATGATTCATTTCTTGGAATGAGACAGAAAACATCTGGACACCATAATGTGATCTCTAAGAACTCTGACGTGAGAGGACCGTCAACAGGCCTATTCAGAGGAACACCTGCGCTTTCCATGACAGACTGACCAGGTGAATCCAGGTGAAAGCTATGATCCCTTATTGATGTTATTGATCTGTTAAATCCACTCCAGTCAGTGTAAATGAAGGGGAGGAGACGGGTTAAAGAAGTATTTTTATGCCTTGAGACAATTGAGACATGGCTTGTGTATGAGTGCCATTCAGAGGGTGAATGGGAAAGAAAAGGGTTTACGGCGCACCAGTTTGAGTGTGTCAAGCCCTGCAATGTTGCTGGGTTCTTCACACTCAACAGTTTCCCGTGTGTATCAAGAATGTTCCACCACCCAAAGGACATCCAGCCAACGGCAGGCCAGTGGTCGAAAGCAAGTCATTGATGAAAGAGGAGAAAGGAGGCTGACACAAATTGTGCGGAGCAACAGACGGGCTTCAATTAGTCAACTGACAGTCCAGTACAACATTGGTGCCCAAACGAAAGAACTCGTCGTACCTTGGCACAAATAGGGATGATGACCCTGAAGAGTTCCACTTCTTTCAGCAAAAAAACAATAAACTGTGATTGCAGTGGGGTAAGGAACGAAAGAGTATGGAGAAAACCTCAAGTACGTGCATCCATTATGCCGCGTGTCGACACTGCAAGCTGGTGGTGGTGTGTGGTGTGTTTTCATGCACACATTGGGCCCCTTGATAAAAGTGGAGCAATGTTTGAATGCCACAAGATATCTGGACATTATTGCCAATCAGGTGCATTCCTTCATGGCAGCAATGTATCCATCTGCAAAACATTTTTTGGGCCAGCATCCCTGTACAAAACATCTACAAGGTGTCGAAAGTGTTCCATAGGAATACTGGCCCGTGTTGACTCCAATGTTTCCCACAGTTGTGTTAAGTTGGTTGGATGTCCTTTAGGTGGTGGGCCATTCTTGATACATACAGGGAAACTGTTGAGCGTGAAAAACCCAGCAGCGTTGCAGTTCTTGACACACTCAAACTGGTGCGCCTTAAACCCTTTTCTTGGTACCTACTACCATACCCCGTTCAAAGGCACTTGAATATTTTGTCTTACCCATTCACCCTCTGAATGGCACATATACACAATCCATGTCTCATGATAAGCTGTAGACCACACTATTTACCAAGAGAGTTTTCATCTATATTCTTCGTATCTGTCTATTTACCATCACAAGCCAATGCTGGCACTAAGACCTCACTCAATGAGCTATATACGGCCGTAAGCAAATAGGAAAACACTCATCCAGAGGCGGTGCTCCTAGTGGCCGGGGACTTTAACGCAGGGAAACTTAAATCCGTTATACCTCATTTCTACCAGCATGTTAAATGTGCAACCAGAGGAAAAATAACTAAACTCTAGACCACCTTTACTCCACACACAGAGATGCGTACAAAGCTTTCATTCACCCCTCACTTGGCAAATCTGACCATAATTCTATCCACCTGATTCCTGCTTACAAGCAAAAACTAAATCAGGAAGCACCAGTGCCTCAGTCAATAAAAAAGTGGTCAGATGGAGCAGATGCTAAGCTACAGGACTGTTTTGCTAACACAGAATATGTTCTGGGATTCTTCTGATGGCATTGAGTATACCACATCAGTCACTGGCTTCATCAATAAGTGCAGCGATGACATCGTCCCTACAGTGACTGTGTGTACATACCAGAAGCCATGAATTACAGGCAACAGCCGCACTGAGCTAAAGGGCAGAGCTGCCGCTTTCAAGGAGAGGAACTCTAACCAGGAAGCTTATAAGAAATTCTGCTATGTCCCCAGACAAATCATCAAACAGGCAAAGCATCGTCAGGCAAGGGCACGACAAAGCCTATTCCCCCTCAGGAGACTAAAAAGATTTGGCATGGGTCCTCAGATCCTAAAAAAGTTATACAGCTGCACCATCGAGAGCATCCTGACCGGTTTCATCACTGCCTGGTATGGCAACTGCTCGGCCTCCGAACTCAAGGCACTACAGAGGGTAGTGCGTACGGCCCAGTATATCACTGTGGTCAAGCTTCCTGCCATCCAGGACCTCTATACCAGGCTGTGTCAGAGGAAGGCCCTAAAAATTGTCAAAGACTCCACTGCAAGCGATACCAGAGTGCCAAGTCTAGGTCCAAAAGTCTTCTTAACAGTTTCTACCCCCATAAGAAGACTATTTGCATTGACCCCCCCCCCTTTACGCTGCTGCATTAATTACCTTGACTAACCGGTGCCCCAGCACATTGACTCCGTACCGGTACCACCTGTATATAGATAGCCTGGATATTGTTATTTTACAGCTGCTCTTTAATTACTTGTTACTTTTATTATTATTTTTTTTTTACTGAACACTAATTTTTCTTAAAACTGCATTGTTGGTTAGGGGCTTGTCAGTAAGCATTTCACTGTAAGGTCTACTACACCTGTTGTATTCGGCGCATGTGACAAATAACATTTCATTTGATGGATTTGATTTGAATTGCCTCAAGACTTAAAAATCCTTCTTGAATCTGTATCCTCCCCTTCAACTACACTGATTGAAGTGGATTTAACAGGTGACCTCAAAGGGATCATGGCTTTCACTTGGATTCACCTGGTCAGTCTATACTATGGAAAGAGCATGTTCACAATGTTTTTTTTTTACACTTATATATATATATATATATATATATATATAGGCTGGAATTCCAACCACAATAATGGCTGAAATGGAGTAAATGGAATGGTATCAGACACATCAAACACCTGGTTTCTATGTGGTTGATACCACTCCATTGACTCCATTATTATTAATATGAGACATATTATTATGAGCCATCCTCCCTCAGCAGCCTCCACTGGGCCCAAGCACATGGTTTGGGTCTGCTTCTAAAACCTGATCCTTCTGAGTGAGTGGCAAAATCCCAACCGCTCTGAGAACACAACGAGGAGGAATCAGAGAGAGGGTGAGTGAAGGATGGATAGAGGAAGGATGCCACACAGTCAGTCTATAGTTCTGCATCTACGGTAATTGCTTTTTTTCAGGTCATCAACTGGGTGAGCTACGTGATAACTTCACAGTAGATCTGTAATTAGTTAACTGCCTGGGAGGAGTGGAATAGAGCGAATAAAGGGAGGGAGGTCATGGTTAGGGCACTGAGGAGGAACATAACCTCCACCACATACACGCATGCACGTACTGTATGTACACACGCACACACACCTACAGTGCATTCGTTAAGTATTCAGACCCCTTCACTTTTTCCACATTTAGTTAAATCAAATCACATTTTATTGGTCACATACACATGGTTAGCAGATGTTATAGTGAGTGTCGCAAAATGCTTGTGCTTCTAGTTCCGACAGTGCAGTAATATCTAACATGTAATATAACAATTCCACAACCACTACCTAATACACACAAATCTAAAATATACATAGAAATATATGGATGAGCAATGACAGAGCGACATAGATGTAATAAAATACAGCATATACATATGAGATGAGTAATGCAAGATATGTAAACATCATTAAAGTGGCATTAAAGTGACTAGTGATCCATTTATTAAAGTGGTCAATGATTTCAAGTCTGTAAGTAGGCAGCAGTCTCTCTGTGTTAGTGATGGCTGTTTAACAGTCTGATGGCCTCGAGATAGAAGCTGTTTTTCAGTCTCTCTATCCCAGCTTTGATGCACCTGTACTGACCTCACCTTCTGGATGGTAGCGGGGTGAACAGCCACTGCTCGGGTGGTTGTTTTCCTTGATGATCTTTCTGGCCTTCCTGTGATATCGGGTGCTTTAGGTGTCCTGGAGGGCAGGTAGTTTGCCTCCAGTGATGCATTGTGTAGACCGTACCACCCTCTGGAGAGCCTTTCGGTTGTGGACGGTGTAGTTGCCGTGCCAGGCGTTGATACAGACTGACAGGATGCTCTCAATTGTGCATCAGTCTCCTGAGGTTGAAGAGGTGCTGTTGCGCAGAGGAACTTAAAACTTTCCACCTTCTCCACTGCTGTCCTGTCGATGTGGATAGGGAGATGCTCCCTCTGACGTTTCCTGAAGTCCACAATCATCTCCTTTGTTTTGTTAACGTTGAGTGAGAGGTTGTTTTCCCGACACCACAATCAGAGTGCCCTCACCTTGTCCCTGCGCTGAACACGCACCCTTGTGGGGCCCCAGTGTTGAGGATCAGCGAAGTGTGAGGATCAGCGAAGTGGAGATCTTGTATCCTACATTCACCGCCTGGGGGTGGCCAGTCAGGAAGTCCAGGACCCAAATGCACAGGGTGGGGTTCAGACCCAGGGCCTCAAGCTTAATGATGAGCTTGGAGGGATAGGGCAGTGTGCAGTGTGATAGCGATGGCATCGTCTATGGACCTATTGGGGCGGTAAGCAAATTGAAGTGGGTCTAGGGTGACTGGTAAGGTGGAGTTGATATGATCCTTGACTGGCTACGTGGCATTCATTTAGTTCAGTTACCTTTGCCTTCTTGGGTACCGGAACAATGGTGGCCATCTTGAAGCGTGTAGGGACAGCGGACTGAGATCGGGAGAGGTGGAATATGTTCGTAAACACACCAGCTAGCTGGTCTGCGCATGGTCGGAGGACGCCGCTAGGGATGGCGTCTAGGCTGGCAGCCCTGCGAGGGTTAACACGTTTAAATGTCTTACTCACGTTGGCCACGGAGAAGGAGATCCCACTGTCCTTGGTAGCGGGCCGCGTCGGTGGCACTATATTATCCTCAAAGTCTATAAAGAAGGGGTTTAGTTTGTCTGGAAGCAAGACGTCAGTGTCTGTGACGTAGCTGGTTTTCCTTTTGTAGTTTGTGATTGTCTCTAGACTCTGCCACATATGTCTCGTGTCTGGGCCGTTGAATTGCGACTCCACTTTGTCTATAGTGACATTTCTTTTGTTTGATCTCCTTGCGGAGGATATAACTACACTGTTTGTATTCGGCCATATTCCCAGTCACCTTTCCATTGTTAAATGCGGTGGTTCGCACTTTCAGTTTTTCGCAAATGCTGACATCTATCCACGGTTTCTGGTTAGGGTAGGTTTTAACAGTCACAGTAGGTACAACATCTCCTATGCACTTCCATTTAAACTCACTCACCCGAATCACACTATTCTCTGAGGCTACCCGGAATATGTCCCTGTCCACGTGATCAAAACATTCTTGAAGCGTGGATTTCGATTGGTCAGCCAGCATTGAATAGTCCTTAGCTCGGGTACATCCTGTTTGAGTTTCTGCCTATAGGAAGGGAGGAGCAAAATGGAGTCGTGGTCAGATTTGCTGAAAGGAGGACAGTGGAAGGCCTTGTAGACATTGCGGTAGTTAGAGTAGCAGCTACAGTCAATATGCTGATAGAATTTGGGTAGCCTTGTTCTCAAATTTGCTTTGTTAAAATCTACAGCTACAATAAATGCAGCCTCAGGATATATGGTTTCCAGGTTGCATAAAGTCCAGTGAAGTTCCGTGAGGGCAGTTGTAGTATCGGCTTGAGGGGGGATATACATGGCTGTGACAATAACCAAGGACAATTCCCTTTGGAGATAATACGGTCGGCATTGGATTGTGAGGAAATCTAGGTCAGATGAACAAAAGGACTTGAGTTCCTGTATGTTGTTACAATTGCATCATGAGTGTTACGAATCCCTTTTGGCCCGACAGTCTAGGGGTGATGGTACTGAGACCCGTAACATAACTCATGCAAATTATAATTGTGACAAAGTAAAAGTGAGAACGAAATAACCACGACTACTGAAATCTACCGTCAAACTCAGGGTTTATTAATAAACACACGGTAATGGGGGGAGCAGGAAAAGGGACTGAGCTGGACCCCAAGGAAAGAAACAATAAGTATTCAAAAACACCCCTAAGCTAGACTAGCCTACTTTAACAACAGCTAACTAACTAACCAAACATACAGTGGGTGGTCCGCCCAGTTCTAACTAGTGTATTTAACAAAGTCTACCTACGGGTAGTTTATGCCCATGGGCGACTTGTCTTGGTTTCCCCTTTTCCCACCAGCAAACAAACACAAACGCCATAACCAAAAACAATACTCACAGGTGAGGACAAAGTGCTATGGAGGTGCTCAAACAAAAGAGAGGTTAATACACAAAGAGAGAGTGAAACACAGAGACCTACAGACATGGCATTTACAGAGAGATTGAGCTCTAGAGCAAACAACTGACAGGGTTTTTAAGCCAAGGGAAAGGAACTGTGATAGGGTAGGAAACAGGAGGAGGTGTGTCTTCTGATTGATGATTGATTGGTGACTGACTGGGGAATGATGATTTTCATCTGTGAGGGAAGAAGGAGAGAAAAGAAACACACCCACAGGATACGCACACAGGATACTTGTATCCGTAACAATGAGTCATTAATCATGAAACATACACCCGCCCTTCTTCCCAGAGAGATGTTTATTCCTGTCAGCGCAACGCACAAAGAATCCAGGTGGCTGTACCGACTCCGACAGCATACCCTGAGAGAGCCATGTTTCTGTGAATCACAGTATGCTACAATCCCTGATGTCTCTCTGGAAAGCAGCCCTTGTCCTAATTTCGTCTATCTTGTTATCTAGAGACTGGACATTAGCGAGAAATATACTCGGAAGCGGTGGGTGGTGTGCGTGCCTCTGAAGTTTGACCAGAAGACTGCTCCGTCTACCTCTTGCCCTGGATGGTTCGGACAAAGGATCCGCTTCGGGAAAGTCATTTTCCTGGTTGTAGTGCTGGTAAATTGACGTCGTTCTGATATCCAATAGCTCTTCCCAGCTGTATCTAATAACATTTAAGATTTTTTGTGCTAACAATGTAATAAATAATAAATAAAAAACAAAACACTGCAAAGTTTCCTAAGGACTAGAAGCGAGGCAGCCCTCTCTGTTGGCGCCGTGTTACTAGGAAAGTGGAACCAACAACAGCCTTATTCTAAAATGGATTAAATACATTTGATTCCTCATCAATCTACATAAAATACCACAGAATTTGATCTTAACTGACTTGCCTAGTTAAATAAAGTTTAAATATACAGTTGAAGTCGGAAGTTTACATACACCTTAGCCAAATACATTTAAACTTTTTAACAATTCCTGACATTTAATCCAAGCAAAAATTCCCTGTCTTAGGTCAGTTAGGATCACCACTTTATTTTTAAGAATGTGAAATGTCAGAATAATAGAAGCGATAATGATTTATTTCAGCTTTTATTTCTTTCATCACATTCCCAGTGATTCAGAAGTTTGGTAGCATTGCATTTAAATTGTTCAACTTGGGTTAAACGTTTCAGGTAGCCTTCCACAAGCTTCCCACAATAAGTTGAGTGAATTTTGGCCCATTCCTCCTGACAGAACTCGTGTAACTGAGTCAGGTTTGTAGGCCTCCTTGCTCACACAGGCTTTTCAGTTCTGGCCACCGATTTTCTATAGGATTGAGGTCAGGGCTTTGTGATGGCCACTCCAATACCTTGACTTTGTTGTCCTTAAGCCATTTTGCCACATCTTTGGAAGAATGCTTGGGGCCATTGTCCATTTGGAAGACCCATTTGCAACCAAGTTTTAACTTCCTGACTGATGTCTTGAGATGTTGCTTCAATGTATCCACGTAATTTTCCTTCTCATGATGCCATCTATTTTGTGAAGTGCACCAGTCCCCCCTGCAGCAAAACACCCCCACAACATGATGCTGCCACCCCCGTGCTTCACGGTTGGGATGATGGAATTGTGGATGGAATTGTGAAAAAGTGAATTATAAGTGAAATAATCTGTCTGTAAACAATTGTTGGAAAAATGACTTGTGTCATGCACGAAGTAGTATGTCCTAACTGACTTGCCAAAACTATAGTTTGTTAACACGAAATTTGTGGAGTGGTTGAAAAACTAGTTTTAATGATTCCAACCTAAGTGTATGTAAACTTCCGACTTCAACTGTATATACAGTGCCTTGCGAAAGTATTCGGCCCCCTTGAACTTTGCGACCTTTTGCCACATTTCAGGATATAGATATAAAACTGTATTTTTTTGTGAAGAATCAACAACAAGTGGGACACAATCATGAAGTGGAACGACATTTATTGGATATTTCAAACTTTTTTAACAAATCAAAAACAGAAAAATTGGGCGTGCAAAATTATTCAGCCCCCTTGAGTTAATACTTTGTAACGCCACCTTTTGCTGCTATTACAGCTGTAAGTCGCTTGGGGTATGTCTCTATCAGTTTTGCACATCGAGGGACTGAAATTTTTTCCCATTCCTCCTTGCAAAACAGCTCGAGCTCAGTGAGGTTGGATGGATGGAGAGCATTTGTGAACAGCAGTTTTCAGTTCTTTCCACAGATTCTCGATTGGATTCAGGTCTGAACTTTGACTTGGCCATTCTAACACCTGGATATGTTTATTTTTTAACCATTCCATTGTAGATTTTGCTTTATGTTTTGGATCATTGTCTTGTTGGAAGAGAAATCTCCGTCCCAGTCTCAGGTCAATTGCAGACTCCATCAGGTTTTCTTCCAGAATGGTCCTGTATTTGGCTCCATCCATCTTCCCATCAATTTTAACCATCTTCCCTGTCCCTGCTGAAGAAAAGCAGGCCCAAACCATGATGCTGCCACCACCATGTTTGACAGTGGGTATGGTGTGTTCAGGGTGATGAGCTGTGTTGCTTTTACGCCAAACATAAGGTTTTGCATTGTTGCCAAAAAGTTCAATTTTGGTTTCATCTGACCAGAGCACCTTCTTCCACATGTTTGGTGAGTCTCCCAGGTGGCTTGTGGCAAACTTTAAACAACACTTTTTATGGATATCTTTTAAGAAATGGCTTGCCACTTCTTCTTGCCACTCTTCCATAAAGGCCAGATTTGTGCAATATACGACTGATTGTTGTCCTATGGACAGAGTCTCCCACCTCAGCTGTAGATCTCTGCAGTTCATCCAGAGTGATCATGGGCCTCTTGGCTGCATCTCTGATCAGTCTTCTCCTTGTATGAGCTGAAAGTTTAGAGGGACGGCCAGGTCTTGGTAGATTTGCAGTGGTCTGATACTCCTTCCATTTCAATATTATCGCTTGCACAGTGCTCCTTTGGATGTTTAAAGGTTGGGAAATCTTTTTGTATCCAAATCCGGCTTTAAACTTCTTCACAACAGTATCTCGGACCTGCCTGGTGTGTTCCTTGTTCTTCATGATGCTCTCTGCGCTTTTAACGGACCTCTGAGACTATCACAGTGCAGGTGCATTTATACGGAGACTTGATTACACACAGGTGGATTGTATTTATCATCATTAGTCATTTAGGTCAACATTGGATCATTCAGAGATCCTCACTGAACTTCTGGAGAGAGTTTGCTGCACTGAAAGTAAAGGGGCTGAATAATTTTGCATGCCCAATTTTTCAGTTTTTGATTTGTTAAAAAAGTTTGAAATATCCAATAAATGTCGTTCCACTTCATGATTGTGTCCCACTTGTTGTTGATTCTTCACAAAAAATACAGTTTTATATATTTATGTTTGAAGCCTGAAATGTGGCAAAAGGTCGCGAAGTTCAAGGGGGCCGAATACTTTCGCAAGGCACTGTATATATATTTATTTTATTTTATTAACGGCAAAAGCAAAAACAGGTTTTTGACAATGTTTGCAAATGTATAAAACAGATACCTTATTTACATAAGTATTCAGACCCCTTGCTAAGAGTCTCGAAATTGAGCTCAGGTGCATCCTGTTTCCATTGATCATCCTTCAGATGTTTCTACAACTTGATTGGAGTCCACCTGTGGTAAATTCAATTGATTGGACATGATTTGGAAAGGCAGATACCTGTCTATATCTGGTCCCACAGTTAACAGTGCATGTCAGAGCAAATATAAAGCCATGAGATTGAAGGAATTGTCCATAGAGCTCTGAGACAGGATTGTGTCGAGGAAAGGGTATCAAAAAATGAATGTCCCCAAGAACATAGTGGCCTTGTTCATTCTTAAACGGAAGATGTTTAGAGCCACCTAGGCTCTTCCTAGAGCTGGCGTCCCGGCCAAACTGAGCAATCAGGGGAGAAGGGCTTTGGTCAGGGAGGTGACCAAGATGGTCACTCTAACCATCTCTGCAGAACTCAGACTTTTATGGAAGAGTGGCCAGACAGAAGCCACTCCTCAGTAAAAGGCACATGACAGCCTGCACGGAGTTTGCCAAAAGGCACTTAAAGGACTCTCAGATCAAGACTCTCTGATGAAGCCTAGATTGAAATCTTTGGCCTGAATGCCATGTGTCACGTCTGGAGGAAACCAGGCTCCACTCATCACCTGGACAATACCATCCCTACAGTGAAGTATAGTGGTGGAAACATCATGCTGTGGGGATTTCTTTCAGCGGCAGGAAATGGGAGACTAGTCTGAATCGATGGAAAGATTGATGAAAACCTGCTCCAGAGCGCTCAGGACCTCATCAGACTGGGGCGAAGGTTCACCTTCCAACAGGACAACAACCCTAAGCATACAGCCGAGAAAACGCAGGAGTGGCTTCGGGACAAGTATCTGAATGTCCTTCAGTGGCCCAGCCAGAGCCTGGACTTGAACCAGATTGAACATTTCTGGAGAGATGGGAGAATGGGAGAAACTCCCCAAATACAGGTGTACCAACCTCGTAGCGTCATACACAAGAATACTCGAGGCTGGAAACGCTGCCAAAGGTGCTTCAACAAAGTACTGAGCAAAGGGCCTGAATAGTTATGTAAATGTCATATGTGTTGTTCATTTTTATATTATTACCTTCAATTTCTAAAAACCTGTTTTTGCTTTGTCATAATGGGGTAATGTGTGTAGAGTGATGAGCGGGAAAAACTATGTAAACCCTTTTAGAATAAGGCTGTAACGAAACAAAATGTGGAAAAATCAAAGGGGTCTGAATACTTTCCAAATGCACAATTACATTCTGTACAACTTAGGGCTCAATGTCTGTTTGACTCTCCGAGCACATCAAAAAGGCTTTAAGTCACTGCTGATGCTCTGATTAGGATCAAGTGACAGATCTGCTTATTACGTTTCTGCAGTACAGTTCTCAGAGAAGAGACTTAATGGCTATGACAGTTGAACTCTTACTGTTTTCTCAATTGACAGTGGGTTTAAAAGTGGATATGAAAAAAGATCTTCACATGAACTACACTCATTTACATAATGCTTATCCTTTTGGTTTGCTGCAGTGTTGTGGCACTAACTTTGCCCGTTCAGAGGGCTGTAGGTCAAAATCAGCCACCAAAGAGAAGGGATAAAAGGCAGGAATTCAGTTGGTGAAGAGTGAAAATTGCAACATTTCTGTCAGTAGAAAACCTTGAAGAGTAGAAATATGTAAATACAATGTTCAAATGTAAAAAGGCAAAAAAGCTAGAATTTAAAAAATGAAATATGCTCAACCAGGTGGTGGATGTCAGTAAAAAGAATGATGTGTGTGTATATATAAAATCTTATTTATTTTGGTGAAACATTTGATTGAATTATTGACAACACACAATTATGCAACACATTTCTTAAACCATATTTCATGCCCCATAGGGCCAATTAATTCATATTCTGACTATAAAATAATGCCCTTAATAGTAATAAAAAAATTGCACTTTGTCATATATTATCTTAAAAGGTAGTCTGAACATGTGGGAAATATGGTGGAAAAACCTGGAACTTTTGAAATGTAAGAAAACCATTGTTGGGGACATTGCACTATAGACCAACTGAAAATGCATTATTTTCAATGCATCTGAATATTATTTGGACACAAAGTTACAATCATTTGGTTAAATTTTACATCTGTCCTCATTTAACAATGCTAACCTACCTATAAAAGCCATTCAAGCGGATTCAAAGTCATTTATGTAATATTCTTGAGATTAGTAAAAATGCTATGCAAATAGCCATTCTAATATGGCATTGCTGGTATGACCCTCTTTTGACAACTCAACTGCCTGATAGAGCTCTGTCATTTCCTAAATAAACATACATTTGTGAATGCTATTGGGAGTTCTTATTTGAGTTGTTAGAACTAGGATTTAAGTTGAAATAATTGTTCTACACTGTTTTTAAGAGACAGTTAAAGGGTTAAAACTCGTTTGACCTGCATTCATCCTCTACTCCTCTCTCTCTGGCTCTAATGGTTCTCTCAGACATTCTCTCTGTTAGTTAGGTGTATATGAACTTGGTACACTATTTAACACTGGGTATGTAGGTCTTGTAACAATCAGCTTGGATCTCAAACTAAGTTGCAATATTAAAGTTCAAGGCAGACAACATTATATCAAGTGAGCAGAAGAAACGCATAGTTACCAATTAGATTTAAATAAAAAAATAAAAATCTTTCTTTCAAATAGTTCCAAAATAAAGTTGACAAAGTCCAAAACCCAATTAGAATCCGAACGCAAATGTCACAATGTCCAATTTTTAAAAAGTCAATCCCAAAGCAAAAAATGCACAAATATATGTATCCAATATATATATATATATATCCAATAATGAGTGTGAAAAAATACATTCACAGGATAAATCTCACCGGACTATAGAAGAAAGTGGAAATCCGACCTTGTAGAGATTTCCTCAGAATGGCTCAATGTTCATGGAATCCTTTAAAACCAACAAAAATAATATTCCTTTGTTGGGTGAGAAATAATACAAATTTGCAAGGTATACTAATTTAACGGTTTGTTCTAGGCTGCAAAAGGCTTTTGAACAGCAATAACACCTTAGCCAGGTATACACCACCATGTTTCCCAGAACGCTTCCTTTCTTAAAGGGACATGCACTCTTAAAGGGTTGAGCCACCAAAATAGCAATGGCGGCCATCTTAGATTTATTTGCCAGTGCAAATAACACCGATACATAATAGTACAGCATGGAAATGAAAAGACACATAAAAGTTTAACCGTGCCAAGTTTTTAACTTTACACCAGACATATATATGTATGTGCCTAACATCGCACACTTGTGGAAGCGTCACAGTCTCACTCTAGGAATAATATGCTTCTGTAATCAACCTGGCCATCCCCCTCCACAATATTCCCCCCACCTGACCGCCTACTAACCCTTGTTTTACACGCATAGAACAGGATCATGTGAGCGGTGTCTTTGTGTGTAGAAGGAGGGTTGGTAGTTGGTGCAGTGGGTAGTAGACTATGCCTGTGTAAGGGTCTGCAGGCATGTATTGTATTTCCCTGGAGTTGTTCATGTTGACACGGTGAGAGTGGTCTTAGAAGCATAGCTGTTGTGGGGGTCCCCAGCAATCACACAAAATCAATTCCACTTTATACATTTTCCTGTATGTCTGTAGATGGGAGAGTAAAGCCAGTCACTATGATGCACTGTGGAAATCTCTCTCCAAGAAAAACATGGGGATCAGTGGCAAGAAAAATACTGACAACTTGATCCGATGGATCTAGTTCTAGTAATTAGTTCAAATCAAATCAAAGTTTATTTGTCACGTGCGCCGAATACAACAGGTGTAGACCTTACAGTGAAATGCTTACTTACACGCTCTAACCAACAGTGCAAAAAAGGTATTAGGTGAACAATAGGTAGTTATTGTGTTTTGATGTGTTACGCAATGATGGATATCGTGTTAGATATTCATGTTTTGAGCCATGTCAGCCTATATACGGTAACACAGCAATACGATACCATAACTATTGTGTCTTTAAGACCTTAGCCTTTGAGGTGTGGTTATGCAAACAGCTGTTTATCAGTTTAAGAGTAAACTAATCAGCAGACAGCCTTAGGAAGATGATTTCTCGTAACCAGTGCAAGTGGCTTATGCTGGCTTGGCTGGGGTAATTGGATAGCCAGAGAGAAGATGGTGCTCAACTTTCTAATTACGGAAAAACAAGCTGAAGTTTTTTAATTGGGGAGAAATTAAAATGAGAAAAGCTGAGGTGTCTGAAGAGGCTTAGAGACAGAGAGGAGGTGCAGTCTGAGAGTCATTGGACTCAGGGATCACGACAGATGTCTCTTAACGCGTGTTCTGCCACACTGTGTGACCTTTTACTGACCTGCATACTGCACCTCCTTCCTCATCAGATGGAAAGAAGCCCACACAGCCAAGGTTTAGAGACTTCCTCTGACAGACTCCTAATCTAGAGAAGGAGAAGAGAGGAGAGGAGGAGGGGGATGGGAGAAGAGAGGAAATTAAGGGAGAGTAGAGAAGAGGAGAGGGTCGAAGTGGGTCAAAGAGTAGCAGACGGAGGAGAGGGTCAAAGTGTAGCAGACGGATAGTGCAGGGAGCAGGCGACCACCTCAATACTTGACCTTGTGACCCCAGCCCATTAGTGTTTATGTAATATGCGGACATCTCTAGAGGGGAAGTGATGAGTGTGTTTCTGATGCTGATCCAAACAGTTATAAATGCTTTTTGGTTTCATTTGGGCTTTGTATGAACTCACATAAACTCATTTTGAAGTTACATTCCAAATCCACAAACAAAAATGGGACAAAAAGCTCTCTGCTTACCCACAAACCCCTCTCCCTTTTGTGTATGATGTATAAAACAAATGGAACGTAACCTGACTACAGGCCATATTAGGGATACTCTGAGAAAGTAAACAAGAAGCAGTATGAACCTGCTCCCCTCAGAGATCTCCAGTGTAACAGGACAGTAGCTCATTACAGTTATAATGACCTTTAAAGTGTTGTAAGGCTCTTCCTGTAACCATGGCACTAATGTGGTTAGCAACAGTCATTGTTTTTAAAAGGTTTTAAAAACAATTCTAATAAGTTTCTCAGCTGGACAATAGATGAAGATACTGCAAACTTTTAAAATGTTTATAATCCATCAGATATTGACTGAATTATAGCACATAAAACATTTTAATGGCACTGACAAATATTGAGTTCAGAGATTTTGGTGGGAATTCAGGTATTTAATCTACCATCAAATTTCACTCTTAAAATGCACTCATATATACATTTTCTTATTGTAGCAGGTTATTAAAATGGTAATTATGTTAAAACAAAGAAAATTATACAATACCAGTCAAAGGTTGACACAGAAAATAATAAAAATAAAGAAATACCCTGGAATGAATAGGTGTGTACAAACTTTTGACTAGTACTGTATGTGCCTCATTTGCATAAACATACTGGGTGCATTTACATTTGAACGAATTAACATAAAGGGGTGGAACAGGACTGCAACCACCAAACACTTTCTCTGTCGACCCTACCTGCCTCTCACTTGCGCTGTCGACAGTGCATTCTTAAATGATTCAGACCCCTTGACTTTTTCCACATTTTGTCTTATTCTATTTTTGTTTCAATCTACACACAATCAATCTACACACAATACCCCACAATGACAAAGCAAAAACAGTTTTTTTTTTAGAAATGTAGACATTTTTTATTCAGAAATATCACATTTACATATTCAGTATTCAGACCCTTTACTTAGGACTTTGTTGAAGCCCCTTTGGCAGTGATTACAGCCTCAAGTCTTCTTGGGTATGACGCTACAAGCTTGGTACACCTGTATTTGGGGAGTTTCTCCCATTCTTCTCTGCAGATCCTCTCAAGCTCTGCCAGGTTGGATGGGGATCGTCGCTGCACAGCTATTTTCAGGTCTCTCCAGAGATGTTTGATGGGGTTCAAGTCCGGGCTCTGGCTGGGCGACTCAAGGAAATTCAGAGACTTGTCCTGAAGCCACTCCTGAGTTGTCTTGGCTGTGAGCTTAGGGTTTTTGTCCTGTTGGAAGGTGAACCTTTGCCTTAGTCTGAGGTTCTGAGCCTTCTGGAGCATGTTTTCATCGAGGATCTCTATGTACTTTACTCTGTTCATCTTTGCCTCGATCCTGACTAGTCTCCCAATCCCTGCTGCTGAAAACATACCCAGAGCATGATGCTGCCACCATCATGCTTCACCGTAGGGATGGTGCCAGTTTTCCTCCAGATGTGATGCTTGGTTTCTCATGGTTTGAGAGTCTTTAGGTTCCTTTTGGCAAACTCCAAGCGGACTGTCATCCATTTTAGAATAAGGCTGTAACATATGAAAATGTGGAAAAAGTCAAGGGGTCTGAATACTTTCCAAAGGCACTGTATACTACCTCATTAATTCAAATCAAATCAAGTTTGTCACATACACGTGTTTAGCTGATGTGCAGCAATATCTAACAAGTACTATCTAACAATTTCACTACAACTACCCAATACACACAAATCTAAGTAAAGGAACGGAATTTAGAATATATAAATATATAGACGAGCAATGTCAGAGCGGCATAGACTGAGATACGGTAGATAGTATAGAATACAGTATATACATATGAAATGAGTAATGCAAGATATGTAAACATTATTAAAGTGTCATTATTAAATTGACTAGTGTTCCATTTATTAAAGTGGCCAAGTCTGTGCATGTAGGCTGCAGTCTCTCAGTGCTAGTGATGGCTATTTAACATTCTGATGGCCTTGGGATAGAAGCTGTTTTTCAGTCTCTCGGTCCCAGCTTTGATGCACCTGTACTGACCTCGCCTTCCTGATGATAACGGGGTGAACAGGCAGTGGCTTGGGCGGGTGTTGTCCTTGAGGATCTTTTTGGCCTTCCTGTGACATCGGGTGCTATAGGTGTCCTGGAGGGCAGGTAGTTTTCCCTCAGTGATGCGTTGTGCAGACCGCACCACCTCTGGAGAGCCCTGCGGTAGTGGGTGGTGCAGTTGCCGTACCAGGTGGTGATAAAGCCCGAAAGGATGCTCTCAATTGTGCATCTGTAAATGTTTGTGAGGGTTTTAGGTGACAAGCCAAATTTCTTCATGTGGGTGGACCATTTCATTTTGTCCATAATGTGTATGCGTAGGAACTTAAAACTTTCCACCTTCTCCACTGCTGTCCCATCAATGTGGATAGGGGGGTGCTCCCTCTGCTGTTTCCTGAAGTCCACAATCATCTCCTTTGTTTTGTTGACATTGAGTGAGAGGTTGTTTTCCTGACTTTCCCTTTTCTGAGTGCCCTCACCTCCTCCCTGTAGGCTATCTCGTCGTTGTTGGTAATCAAGTCTACTACTGTTGTGTTGTCTGCAAACTTGATGCTTGAGTTGGAGGTGAGCATGGCCACTCAGTCATGGGTGAACAAGGAGTACAGGAGAGGGCTGAGCACGCACCCTTGTGCGGCCAGTCAGGAAGTCCAGGACCCAAATGCACAGGACATGGATGAGACCTAGGGCCTCAAGCTTAATGATGAGCTTGGAGGGTACTATGGTGTTGAATGCTGAGTTATTGTCAATGAACAGCAATCTTACATAGGTATTCCTCTTGTCCATGTGGGATAGGGCAGTGTGATGGCGATTGCGTCGTCTGTGGACCTATTGGGGTGGTAAGCAAATTGAAGTGGGTCTAGGGGGACCAGAAAACCCACAGTCCTTGGTAGCTGGCCACGACGGTGGCACTGTTATCCTCAAAGCGGGCTGGTTTTCCTTTTGTAGTCTGTGATTGTCTGTAGACCCTGACACATACTTCTCGTGTCTGACCTGTTGAATTGCAACTCCACTTTGTCTCTATACTGACGTTTCGCCTGTTTGATTGCCTTACTGGGGAATAATCACTCTGTTTTGTATTCTGCCATATTCCCAGTCACCTTGCCATGGTTAAATGGGGTGTTTCGCGCTTTCAGTTTAGCGATAATGCTGCCATCTATGGTTTCTGGTTGGGGTAGGTTTTAATAGTCACAGTGGGTAAAACATCTCCTATACACTTCTTGATAAACTTAGTAACTGTCTCGGTGTTCACGCCAATATTATTCTCCGAAGCTACCTGGAACATATCCCAGTCCGCATGATCAAAACAATCTTGAAGCGTGGATTCTGATTGGTCAGACCAGCTTTGAATAGTCCTTAGCACGGGTACTTCCTGTTTGAGTTTCTGCCTATAGGAAGGGAGGAGCAAAAGGGAGTCGTGGTCAGATTTGCCAAAAAGGAGGGCATGGGAGGGCCTTGTATGCATCCCGGAAGTTGGAATAGCAATGGTCAAAAATCAAATCAAATCAAATTGTATTTGTCACATACACATGGTTAGCAGATGTTAATGTGAGTGTAGCGAAATGCTTGTGCTTCTAGTTCCGACAATGCAGTAATAACCAACAAGTAATCTAACTAACAATTCCAAAAATAATTTCTTATACACAGTGTAAGGGGATAAGGAATATGTACATAAAGATATATGAATGAGTGATGGTACAGAGCAGCATAGGCAAGATACAGTAGATGGTATCGAGTACAGTATATACATATGAGATGAGTATGTAAACAAAGTGGCATAGTTAAAGTGGCTAGTGATACATGTATTACATAAGGATGCAGTAGATGATATAGAGTACAGTATATACGTATACATATGAGATGAATAATGTAGGGTATGTAAACATTATATTAGGTAGCATTGTTTAAAGTGGCTAGTGATATATTTTACATCATTTCCCATCAATTCCCATTATTAAAGTGGCTGGAGTTGAGTCAGTGTGTTGACAGGAGCCACTCAATGTTAGTGTTTGCTGTTTAACAGTCTGATGGCCTTGAGATAGAAGCTGTTTTTCAGTCTCTCGGTCCCAGCTTTGATGCACCTGTACTGACCTCGTCTTCTGGATGGTAGCGGGGTGAACAGGCAGTGGCTCGGGTGGGTGTTGTCCTTGATGATCTTTATGGCCTTCCTGTAACATCGGGTGGTGTAGGTGTCCTGGAGGGCAGGTAGTTTGCCCCCGGTGATGCGTTGTGCAGACCTCACTACCCTCTGGAGAGCCTTACGGTTGTGGGCGGAGCAGTTGCCGTACCAGGCGGTGATACAGCCCGTCCGTATGCTCTCGATTGTGCATCTGTAGAAGTTTGTGAGTGCTTTTGGTGACAAGCCGAATTTCTTCAGCCTCCTGAGGTTGAAGAGGCGCTGCTGCGCCTTCTTCACGATGCTGTCTGTGTGAGTGGACCAATTCAGTTTGTCTGTGATGTGTATGCCGAGGAACTTAAAACTTACTACCCTCTCCACTACTGTTCCATCGATGTGGATAGGGGGGTGTTCCCTCTGCTGTTTCCTGAAGTCCTCAATCATCTCCTTAGTTTTGTTGACGTTGAGTGTGAGGTTATTTTCCTGACACCACACTCCGAGGGACGTCACCTCCTCCCTGTAGGCCGTCTCGTCGTTGTTGGTAATCAAGCCTACCACTGTTGTGTCGTCCGCAAACTTGATGATTGAGTTGGAGGCGTGCGTGGCCGCGCAGTCATGGGTGAACAGGGAGTACAGGAGAGGGCTCAGAACGCACCCTTGTGGGGCCCCAGTGTTGAGGATCAGCGGGGTGGAGATGTTGTTGCCTACCCTCACCACCTGGGGGCGGCCCGTCAGGAAGTCCAGTACCCAGTTGCACAGGGCGGGGTCGAGACCCAGGGTCTCGAGCTTGATGACGAGCTTGGAGGGTACTATGGTGTTAAATGCCGAGCTGTAGTCGATGAACAGCATTCTCACGTAGGTATTGCGTAGGTAAGCAAATTGGAGTGGGTCTAGGGTGTCAGGTAGGGTGGAGGTGATATGGTCCTTGACTAGTCTCTCAAAGCACTTCATGATGACGGAAGTGAGTGCTACGGGGCGGTAGTCATTTAGCTCAGTTACCTTAGCTTTCTTGGGAACAGGAACAATGGTGGCCCTCTTGAAGCATGTGGGAACAGCAGACTGGTATAGGGATTGATTGAATATGTCCGTAAACACACCAGCCAGCTGGTCTGCGCATGCTCTGAGGGCGCGGCTGGGGATGCCGTCTGGGCCTGCAGCCTTGCGAGGGTTAACACGTTTAAATGTTTTACTCACCTCGGCTGCAGTGAAGGAGAGACCGCATGTTTTCGTTGCAGGCCGTGTCAGTGGCACTGTATTGTCCTCAAAGCGGGCAAAAAAGTTATTTAGTCTGCCTGGGAGCAAGACATCCTGGTCCATGACTGGGCTGGATTTCTTCTTGTAGTCCGTGATTGACTGTAGACCCTGCCACATACCTCTTGTGTCTGAGCCGTTGAATTGAGATTCTACTTTGTCTCTATACTGACGCTTAGCTTGTTTGATAGCTGCACTGTTTGTATTCGGTCATGTTACCAGTCACCTTGCCCTGATTAAAAGCAGTGGTTCGCGCTTTCAGTTTCACGCGAATGCTGCCATCAATCCACGGTTTCTGGTTAGGGAATGTTTTAATCGTTGCTATGGGAACGACATCTTCAACGCACGTTCTAATGAACTCGCACACCGAATCAGTGTATTCGTCAATGTTGTTGTTTGACGCAATACAAAACATGTCCCAGTCCACGTGTTGGAAGCAGTCTTGGAGTGTGGAATCAGCTTGGTCGGACCAGCGTTGGACAGACCTCAGCGTGGGAGCTTCTTGTTTTAGTTTCTGTCTGTAGGCAGGGATCAGCAAAATGGAGTCGTGGTCAGCTTTCCAAAAGGAGGGCGGGGCAGGGCCTTATATGCATCGCGGAAGTTAGAATAACAATGATCCAAGGTTTTGCCAGCCCTGGTAGCGCAATCGATATGCTGATACAATTTAGGGAGTCTTGTTTTCAGATTAGCCTTGTTAAAATCCCCAGCTACAATGAATGCAGCCTCAGGATGTATGGATTCCAGTTTGCAAAGAGTCAAATAAAGTTTGTTCAGAGCCATCGATGTGTCTGCTTGGGGGGGAATATATACGGCTGTGATTATAATCGAAGAGAATTCTCTTGGTAGATAATGCGGTCTGCATTTGATTGTGAGGAATTCTAAATCAGGTGAACAGAAGGATTTGAGTTCCTGTATGTTTCTGTGATCACACCACGTCTCGTTAGCCATAAGGCATACGCCCCCGCATCTCTTCTTACCGGAAAGATGTTTGTTTCTGTCGGCGCGATGCGTGGAGAAACCCGCTGGCTGCACCGCCTCCGATAGCGTCTCTCCAGTGAGCCATGTTTCCGTGAAGCAAAGAACGTTACAGTCTCTGATGTCCCTCTGGAATGCTACCCTTGCTCGGATTTCATCAACATTGTTGTCAAGAGACTGGACATTGGTGTGAAGAATGCTAGGGAGTGGTGCACGATGTGCCCGTCTCCGGAGTCTGACCAGAAGACCGCCTCGTTTCCCTCTTTTACGAAGTCGTTTTTTTGGGTAGCCGGCTGGGATCCATTCCGTTGTCCTGGTTGAAAGGCAGAACACAGGATCTGCTTCGCGAAAGTCATATTCTTGGTCGTACTGATGGTGAGTTGACGCTGATCTTATATTCAGTAGTTCTTCTCGACTGTATGTAATGAAACCTAAGATGACCTGGGGTACTAATGTAAGTAATAACACGTAATAAAACAAAAAACGGCATAGTTTCCTAGGAACGCGAAGCGAGGCGGCCATCTCTGTCGGCGCCGGTCGAGTGTTTTTCCAGCGTGAGTGCTACAGTCGATATGCTGATAGAATTTAAGAAGCCTTTTACTCAAATTTGCTTTGTTAAAATCCCCCGCTACAATAAATTCAGCCTCAGGATATATGGTTTCCAGTTTGCATAAAGTCCAGTGAAGTTCCTTGAGGACTGTTGTAGTATTGGCTTGAGGAGGGAGATATACGGGAGATATATAGAGAATTCTATTGGGAAATATTACGGTCAGCATTTGATTTTGAGGTTTTCTAGTTTGTAGTTAAAGAATTTGTGGGTTGAGTCAGAGATTTGATAATTGTTTGTGTACAGTGTGTACAGTATTGTTGAAAGTATGCAACCTTGCGTGGCTTCCTATATTCACCATTCTAGATGTAGAGATTGTAGAGTTAATCTTCTCTTGTTGAGTACAGTTCACAAGGAAATTATTAATCCACTTGATCAGTAGAGAGTTGACACCCAAATTCACCATCTTATCCATCAGTAGGTGGGGTTGGATGGTGTTGAACTGAATACAATTTTCACTAGGTTCATAGGTATTGTTCAGCATGACCAGTAACACATCATCAATACCCCTTGGAGGCATGGTAGGCACATTGGTTTGGATCTAGCTGGGATGAGAGACCAGAGAGAATTTGTTTTTGAATATTTTTTTCGAAGCATTTCATAGGTACAAGTATCAGGGCTACAGGGTGTAAATTGTTATTTGGTACTTGGACGATCAGTGACTTTTTCCATACATCTGGAATCATCTCACTGTCCAGTGACAGCTGGAACAGCTTCTGGAACGGTAATCTGAGTTGGTCTGCGTATGCCTGAAGTGCCTTGCTGCTGACGCCGTATGGACCAACTGATTTTCATGGGTTGACACGTTGAAAGTATTGCTTGCCATGACCAATTAAAAGGCACAAATACCTTATAACTACTCTCCAGGGAAGTGGGTAACACTACCTTGGAAAATTGATCAAATCGGCATATATTAAAACCATGTGTGAGGATATCTAAACTCTGGATACCATTGAGAGAGGCGCAAGAAGTAACCATCGTAGACGTAAACTATAGCAAAGCCATAGAGGCACTAAAAGAAGCTCAAGAGCATTCTACCAATTTGTCTCAAATATGAGAAAAAAACTAGTCATGGATCAATCAATCAAATGTAATTATAAAGCCTTTCTTACATCAGCTGATGTCACAAAGTGCTGAAACAGAAACCCATCCTAAAACCCCAAACAGCAAGCAATGCAGGTGTAGAAGCACGGTGGCTAGGAAAGACTCCCTAGAAAGGCCAGAACCTAGGAAGAAACCTGGAGAGGAACCAGGCTATGAGGGGTGGCCAGTCCTCTTCTTGCTGTGCCGGGTGTAGATTATAACAGATCGTGGCCAAGATGTTCAAATGTTCATAGATGACCAGCAGGTCTGGGACAGGTAGCACGTCCAGTGAACAGGTCAGGGTTCCATAGCCACAGGCAGAACAGTTGAAACTGGAGCAGTAGCACGGCCAGGTGGACTGGGGACAGCAAGGAGTCATCAGGCCAGGTAGTCCTGAGGGATGGTCCTAGGGCTCAGGTCCTCCGAAAGAGAGAAAGAAAGAAAGAGAAAAAGATAGAAAAGGAGAGAGAATTAGAGAGAGCATACTTAAATTCACACAGGACACCGGATAAGACAGGAGAAATACTTCAGATAACAGACCAACCCTAGCCGCCCGACACATAAACTACTGCAGCATAAATACTGGAGGCTGAGACAGGAGGGGTCGGGAGATCAAATTAGGCAGTATTTCCCTGCTGATGGAAAATTCCAATCTAATAAAGAATTCAGAGAAGCTGTTGTGAATTGGCACTATGTCATGAAAGAAAAATCAAAAGCTCAATACACCAGCATTTTAATGTTAGCTTTCAATCAACAGAAAAGCAAAACCGATCAAATCAAGATTAGTAGATGTACTCAACATAACTGCCCTAACCATATTATTTTTGAAGTAAATTGAGTATGTATGTTTATTGGTCATAGATACAAATTCATTGCTTATACTAATTATGACAAATGTTAAGAAAATGTTGAGCAATGTTATAAAGTAATGACTTTTCAAATGAGTTACGTTACATGCTATGTGGGCTGACAATTTGTTAGTTACGCTATCCTTATGAACCGTATAGCATATCATTACAGCAGTATGTACCAGTAAAATACAATATGTTAGCTAGCTACCTAAAGTTAGTTGGCTACTAATACATTGAACTTGCCAGTATATTAACTATATGGTATCTAACTACCCAACGTTTATTAACTTGATTATTCGCGTCATTCTTAGCTTAGCAATATTGTGCGTTCTTAATGGACAATATTAAACCGGGTGCTTTGTAAATTCGCTTTGATTATCTGTTCGGATTTCAGAACACTCTCGTCTGAATGTGCCAGAGTGCAGAAGAACTGTTGATTTGGGTATGTGAGTATGTTGATAAAATGTGTACTTATGCTTTGATAGCAGGTTTGAAACCTGTTATCAAAATGGATATTGCAGGGGTAGTGGACAAACATTTTTCATTGTGATGAAATAGTAAATTCGGTTTTGAGAGTGGAATCCAATTCCACTCACTTTGCAGCTGTGCGTAGGGTTAATATGGTCACAGTGAAAGTCACCCTGTTTTAGGTGGGGTGCAATTGGTCATTGGAAAAGTGAGTTTAGGGGGGATAGAGCTCAAAATGTGCAAAAATTACGCAAGAAAAGTATTACATTTAGTGGTGTAACGAGAAAAATCTAAATCCAATTTTGGGATTGGATAATCCTTGCGAGAATCAAAGTGTCACGTTCTGACCTTTATTTCCTTTGTTTTGTCATTATTTAGTATGGTCAGGGCGTGAGTTGGGGTGGGCAGTCTATGTTTGTTTTTCTATGATTTGGGTATTTCTGTGTTTCGGCCTGGTATGGTTCTCATTCAGAAGCAGGTGTCATTAGTTATCTCTGATTGAGAATCATACTTAGGTAGCCTGGGTTTCACTGTGTGTTTGTGGGTGATTGTTCCTGTCTCTGTGTTTGCACCAGATAGGGCTGTTTTCTTCACGTTTCTTGTTTTGTTTATTTATTCATGTATAGTGTCTTTATATATTAAACATGAATAACCACCACATTGCGTTTTGGTCTGCCTCTCCTTCACCTCAAGAGAACCGTTACAGAATCACCCACCACAACAGGACCAAGCGGCGTGGTAACGGGTAGCAGCAGGAGCAGCGAGATAAAAACTTCTGGACTTGGGAAGAAATCCTCGACGGGAGAGGACCCTGGGCAAAACCAGGAGAGTGTCTCCGTCCCAAGGTGCAGCAGGAGAAGCGGCAGCAGGAGCAGCGCGAGGAGGAATGGACATGGGAGGATGAGTTAGATGGTAAAGGACCCTGGGCACAGCCTGGAGAATATCGCCGCCCCAACGAAGAGCTGGAGGCGGAAAAGGCGGAGAGGTGCTGGTATGAGGAGGCAGCACGGCAGCGTGGATGGAACCCCGAGAGTCAGCCCCAGAGTCAGCCCCAAAAATGTCTTGGTGGGGGCACACAGGAAGTGTGGCGAAGCCAGGTAGGAGACCTGCGCCAACTTCCTGTGCTTACCGGGGGGCGAGAGAGACCGGGCAGGCACCGGTGGAGCGCACGGTGTCCCCAGTGAGGGTGCATAGCCCGGTGCGGTACATACCAGCTCCGCGTATCGGCCGGGCTAGAGTGAGCATCGAGCCAAGTGCCATGAAGCCGGCTCTACGCATCTGGTCCCCAGTGCGTCTCCTTGGGCCGGCTTACATGGCACCAGCCTTGCGCACGGTGTCCCCGGTTCGCCTGCATAGCCCAGTGCGGGCTATTCCACCTCGCCGCACTGGCAGGGCGACCGGGAGCATTCAACCGGGTTAGGTTGGGCAGGCTCCGTGCTCAAGAGCTCCAGTGCGCCTGCACGGTCCGGTCTATCCGGTACCACCTCCACGCACCAGCCCTCCGGTGGCATCCCCCCGCACCAGGCTGTCTCTCCGTCTCATCCCTACAGGTGCTCCCGCCTGTTCAGCGCTGCTGGAGCATTCCTCCACTCCAGCGCAGTCGGAGTCTCCCGCCTGTCCAGCGCTGCTAGAGCCTTCCTCCTCTCCAGCGCTGCCGGAGTCTCCTGCCTGTTCGGTGCTGCCAGAGCTTCCGCCCCTCATTCCAGAGGCGCTAGAGCCCCTCATTCCAGAGGCGCCAGAGCTACTCAGTCCAGCGCTGCCAGAGCCTTCCTCTCCAGCGTTGCCGGAGCTTCCCGTCTGCCCAGCACCATCAGAGTCGCCAGTCTGCCCAGCGCCATCTGAGCTACCCGTCTGCCCAGCGCCATCTGAGCTACCCGTCTGCCCAGCGTTGCCTGAGCCACCCGTCTGCCCAACGCCGCCTGAGCCACCCGTCTGCCCAGCGCCGCCTGAGCCACCCATCTGCCCAGCGCCGCCTGAGCCACCCGTCTGCCCAGCGCCGCCAGTCAGCCAGGGGCCGCCAGTGCCGCCAGTCAGCCAGGGGCCGCCAGTGCCGCCAGTCAGCCAGGGGCCGCCAGTCAGCCAGGGCCGCCAGTGCCGCCAGTCAGCCAGGGGCCGCCAGAGCCCCTCAGCCCAGAGGCGCCAGAGCCCCTCAGCCCAGAGGCGCCAGAGCCCCTCTGTCCAGAGCTTCCGCCCCTCTGTCCAGTGGGGTCATTTAGTAGGGTCACCGTGGTTAGGAGGCCACGGAAGCAGACAAGAAGGTGGACTAAGACGTTGGTGAAGTGGGGTCCGTGTCCTGCGCCAGAGCCGCCACCGCGGACAGACGCCCACCCAGACCCTCCCCTATAGGTTAAGGTTTTGCGGCCGGAGTCCGCACCTTTGGGGGGGGGGGGGGATACTGTCACGTTCTGACCTTTATTTCCCTTGTTTTGTCATTATTTAGTATGGTCAGGGCGTGAGTTGGGGTGGGCAGTCTATGTTTGTTTGTCTATGATTTGGGTATTTCTATGTTTCGGCCTAGTATGGTTCTCAATCAGAGGCAGGTGTCATTAGTTGTCTCTGATTGAGAATCATACTTAGGTAGCCTGGGTTTCACAGTGTGTTTGTGGGTGATTGTTCCTGTCTCTGTGTTTGCACCAGATAGGGCTGTTTTGAGTTTTCACGTTTCTTGTTTTGTTAAGTTATTCATGTATAGTGTATTTATATATTAAACATGAATAACCACCACGCTGCGTTTTGGTCTGCCTCTCCTTCACCTCAAGAGAACCGTTACACAAAGACAGTGGATATTAGGTAACATTGTCACGCCCTGATCTGTTTCACCTTTCCCTGTGATTGTCTCCACTCTCTCCAGGTGTCGCTTATTTCCCCCAGTTTATTTATCCCTGTGTTTCCTCTCTCTGTGCCAGTTTGTCTTGTATGTTTAGTCAAGTCAACCTGCTTGTTTTTCCTCGTACTCTTTTTCTATTCTCTTTTGCTAGTCTTCCCGGTTTTGATCACTGCCTGACTCTGGACTACTTTCCCGCCTGCCTGATCATCCTACCTGCCCTGACCTTGAATCTGCCTGCCCTTCAGTACCTATTGGTTTTGACCTTTTGCCTGTACACGACCATTCTCTTGCCTACCCCTTTTTGGATGAATCAACATTGTACGACTCCAACCATCTGCCTCCTGTGTCTGCATCTGGGTCTCGCCTTGTGTCCTGATAAACATATTCAAATTGGCAGTATATATGGGCTAGAGCACGAATTGTGTTTACAAATAGTCCAACTTTGTATCACGGCACATTTAAGCAATCGCAAAGGGTGTACAATTGAGGGTTCTGTGTTGGTACAGTATGTAGTTAATTTGTTACTGGTGTAAAAAGAAAGAATGTCATATTCCAGACATCACCACGTTAGTAAATGAGTAAAGAGGGGTCACAAGGCATCATATGGGAAAATACAACCAGTGAAACAAAATAACATATTTGGGGGGTTTGATTTTGGAAGTCACAAATCATATTAGATGTGATCGAGTAGGAACAATGCGTTCCTTGGCACGACCATACACTCCTCACAGAATTTCGTGGGACATTTTATTTAGTAATAGTGGTGGGAGGAAAGTGGCCTCCCTGTGAACAGTTATCATGTTTGTTTTGACTGCAATTTAAAACTTTGTTCATCTGATAAAGTAACGTTAGACGGAAAGACAGAGGTATTGTAGAGGGCTTTCTGATTTAAAGGAAACAGATGTAGAGTAGTGAAGGTAACAAAGGAAATGGGAAGTTAATTGGAAAGTAAGAATTTGGAATTTGGACTGATTAAGATTTAAATGTTTATTTTCTCTCCCCTTGAAATGTTTCTCTCCTTGGGAGAGTAGTTAGTGAAGTTCTACAGTTTTATACAGTAAAAAGGTATCTGGTTCTGGCCGCAAAAGGGAACTCCCAAATAAGTAAGGCCTGGTCATTTATTTGTTTTTGCCTTACGTTGTACTACACATAACAACACACACACACAATCCACCGGTTATTAATATTTGTTAGTGGTGTTAATACCATGTTTACTTTATTGTGGGGGTGTTTTTAATTATTGTGTAGTCTTTTTTAATTTGTTTCTAAACCAGATAAGCAAAATGATAAAAATGTTTTAAATGGTTTTGGAAGAACAGGGAAAGAAAATACTTAATAGGGCTGACTGACCTATGACCTCTGTTCTGACTTCCTGGTGAGGCCTGATCACCCTCACTAGAAAGACTGAAGACATTGGGTGAGATTTCAATGGGCTATGTAATGTCATGCTGAAACAGGAAAGGGTATTCCCTCAAACTTTTGCCACAAAGTTGGAAGCACAGAATCGTCAAGAATGTTATTGTATGCTGTAGCATTAAGATTTCCCTTCACTGGAACTAAGGGAGCGAGCCCGAACCATGAAAAAGAGCTCCACAAAACTTTACAGTTGGCACTATGTATTGGGGCAGGTAGCGTTCTTCTAGCATCCGCCAAACCCAGATTTATTCATCGGACTACCAGAAGGTGAAGCGTGATTCATCACTCCAGAGAACGCTTTTTCCGCTGCCCCAGAGTCCAATGGCGGCAAGCTTTACACCACTCCAGCCGATGTTTGGCATTGCGTATGGTGATTTTAGGCTTATGTGCGGCTGCTCGGCTATGGAAACCCATTTCATGAAGCTCTGGTCCAACAGTTATTGTGCTGACGTTGCTTCCAAAGGCAGTTTGGAACTCGGTAGTGAGTGTTGCAACTGAGGACAAACCATTTTTCAGCACTACAGCACTCAATAGTCCTGTTCTGTGAACTTGTGTGGCCTAACACTTTGCAGCTGAGCTGTTGTTGCTCCTAGACGTTTCCACTTTACAATAACATGACTTACAGTTGACCTTGGCAGCTCTAGCAGGGCCGAAATTTGACAGACTGACTGTGACTGTGCCACGTTGAAAGTCACTGAGCTCTTCAGTAATGTCTGCTCCCGCTCCACCCTTCCTCTGGCGCTTGAGGGCGCCAGATTACCCTGCATCACACGCTCCTGACCATCATCACTCACACCTGCCCTACCTTGTCAATCGCTTCAGCGTTATTGGACTCACCTGGACTCACTTATCACCTGTAATTTCCTCCCCTATATTTGTCAGTTCCCTGCTCTGTTCCCCACTGCTGCATTGTATTGTTTTTGTCTTTTAAATTTGTTTCTGATGCTGTTCCTTTCTAGTCTCTGTCCGTTAAATGTGTTAAATGTGTTACCCCCCGTACCTGCTTTGCCTCTTCAGCGTCATTCCACGTGACAAGTAAAGCCATTCTATTGCCAATGTTTGTCTATGGAGATTGCATGGCTGTGTGCTTGCTTTTTATACACCTGTTAGCAACGGGTGTGGCTGAAAGAGCCGAGTCCACTAATTTGAAGGGGTGTCCACATACGTTTCTCTTTGCCTGTATAGTGTATCAAACACGTGGTTTCCAAGTGTTTCATGTCAATCCATTCGCTCGTTTCAGCAAATATTTTTTGACCCGTCCTCCCCGCAGCAGCCTCCACTGCAGTCTGAATATCTAATATCAGCCTAATGTACCAATCTGATACCTGTGACACCCGTCACACCTGTTGCTTTTTTGCAGTGCAACCCTTCCCCAGGCTAAAGGGAGCTGTTTCATGGTTCAGGACGTAAAGCAAAGGACATCTCTTGAGGCTGAGGATATTTCCGAAAAACAGAAACCTTGAGGCGGCACCCATCAGAGAGGTACTCACTGTTCCTTCTGTGGGATTTCATCAAGGCTGCTCTGTCCTGCAGCAGAAACACAGTCTGCTATAGGACTGTTGAACTCATATCTAACTCTCTTTATGGTGGTTCTTTGATGACCATTGTGGCTGATTGAGATTCACAGAGCCCCTTCCTGCTTTCAAACAAACCATCAGATCTGGTTTAGCAGTTGATAAATATCTAAATGATTGATTGTCCAGGGCTTATAGGAGTCCCTTGTGGAAGACCAGGATACTCTGTGTCTGTGAGCAGGAATTACCCATCCTTCTCATCCACCACATCCCTCTTTCCATTTTCCATTTCAAACTACATTTTTCAAACACGTCTGCCGAGACCTTTGTATTTCAAAATCCCTTTTTTCAAACGCTCCGGCTGCGTTTCATCCCTGCAGCTCTATCCTGAGGTGACGGAGAGATGGGGCTGGTGAGGGGTGAGGAGGGCTGAGGAGGAGTGAGGAAGGGGGAGCTGCTAGGACCACAGCAGACACACATAGAGCCTCGGACCCAGTGGACCCCTGTGTGGACCTGCATGCTTAAACATTCCATCTCTTAGCATGGGACCAGACCCAACATCAGAGCTGCACTCACTCAGGTCCCATATCCCTCTACTCAGCTGTGATTCATCCCTAAACGTGTGTGTGTGAGAGAGAGAGAGAGAGAGAGGGTTAGACTGGGCCGGGTGATGATTAATTCAGAGGCAGGCAGGAGAGACAGTGAACCCTACAACCTGATATCATCACTCTTTGAACAGGAAACACACATACAAACACTCAGCCACCACGCGCCTCCTTCCCCGTGCATCACGCATCATCTCACGTGTAACCTTATGTCTCTCATAGCTTTATACTTCTCTGGCTCTATACCCCTGGCACTCCGAACAAACATAATACTACAATATCCTCTTGCAGCCATGAACCCTACGATGTGCGCCTCATGGCCTGTGTGTGCGTGTGTGTGTGTGTGTGTTAGTGGTTTCACCTGAGAGAGATTGTGTGTGTGTGAGAGTGAGACAGTTTGTGTGTGTGTGCGTGTGTGTTTTTGAAGCATCCGATGAAAAAGACTAAAACATTATTTTTATTTTTTTAAATGTCATGCCTAGGGACACGTCTTATTTTTTATCCAAATGACAGAGTGACTGGCCTGTCTAAATGATTCATGCACACTGGGAAGAGAGTCAATGGGAAAGACAGATACACAGAGACACAGAGAGGGAAGGGGATAATGATTTTAATACTATAAAAAGCAAATAGACATCTGAGCTCATATGGTACTGGAGGTAATATCTAAGTGAGGTGATATGCGTGTTTGCTTAGATATTCAAGACCAGCCTGGAACATTTGTTCCGTGTCTATTGTGTTATTTTAATCTACTTCTGCTAATAATCCATAATTCATACTCATGTGACACCTTGGAAATCACAGGCTACTTCTAATGAATTATGGATACCTGAACTGGAGGTTGGAGAGGAAAAGCCTGTCCTTGTATTATACATACCGATGTCAGGTTAGGTGCACACACACGCGCACTCCTCACATGCAACAAACATCCTGAAACAACACTGTAACATTCTCTTAGTGATGAGCTGCAATCTCAACAGTGTTTTCTTCTCCTTCGCGTCACTCGGACCAAACTCCTGACTTCTTAGTAAACACATTTGACCTCAGCATTCACAGTCATGTTTGATGTAATGGATCCAGTCAGCCAGACCAGATCTGTGTCTGCGGGGATTGACTCAGCACATCCAGAACATCCACTCTAGCACATCCACTCTAGAACATCCACTCCAGCACATCCAGTCCAGCACATCCACTCCAGCACATCCACTCTAGAACATCCACTCCAGCACATCCACTCTAGAACATCCACTACAGCACATCCACTCCAGAACATCCACTCTAGAACATCCACTCCAGCACATGCAGCACACAGCACAAATCTGACATTCTCAGCTGTCACTTTGCTTTAGCTAAAATAGAGCCTGGTGAATATTATTGCACCTTAATGTTGTTTCTAACATTCCTTCCTCTGCTTTTCATGATCATCACCATTACCCTTTGCAGGATTGTAGAGCAGCACCAATTCCTGACTGTTAGTTGCCTATTGATATTTAACAAGGCATGGCCTTTGGTGTTGTGGGAGGCTTTCAAGCACTGACACACTACATTTGACAAGTAAAGTTGACCTTTCTGTAGGAATCTGTAAATGGTTGAAAGAAAATCCCCCGAAGACTCCTAACAGGCTGATTAGCCACCATAAAGCAGGGGGTGTTTTAATTGGCCCCATTAGAACCGGGGGCTGACCTCCAATTGGTCAGATTAATCCAGAGGCTAAATCAGAGCTCTTCATGTAGCAGAGGAGTCTATAATTGGTTGTAATAAACCGGGGGCGGGCATTGTGACGTCTGGTTGGGTCTGGTGCCTACTTCTACTTCCTTTGCCAGTATGATCGTCAGACCCCATCCACTCATTACATACATACATACATTTAAGTCATTTAGCAGACGCTCTTATCCAGAGCGACTTACAAATTGGTGAATTCACCTTCTGACATCCAGTGGAACAGCCACTTTACAATAGTGCATCTAAATCATTTAAGGGGGGGGGTGAGAAGGAATACTTTATCCTATCCTAGGTATTCCTTGAAGAGGTGGGGTTTCAGGTGTCTCCGGAAGGTGGTGATTGACTCCGCTGTCCTGGCGTCGTGAAATTTGTTCCACCATGGGGGGCCAGAGCAGCGAACAGTTTTGACTGGGCTGAGCGGGAACTGTACTTCCTCAGTGGTAGGGAGGCGAGCAGGCCAGAGGTGGATGAACGCAGTGCCCTTGTTTGGGTGTAGGGCCTGATCAGAGCCTGGAGGTACTGCGGTGCCGTTCCCCTCACAGCTCCGTAGGCAAGCACCATGGTCTTGTAGCGGATGCGATCCAACTGGAAGCCAATGGAGAGAGCGGAGGAGCGGGGTGACGTGAGAGAACTTGGGAAGGTTGAACACCAGACGGGCTGCGGCGTTCTGGATGAGTTGTAGGGTTTAATGGCACAGGCAGGGAGCCCAGCCAACAGCGAGTTGCAGTAATCCAGACGGGAGATGACAAGTGCCTGGATTAGGACCTGCGCCGCTTCCTGTGTGAGGCAGGGTCGTACTCTGCGGATGTTGTAGAGCATGAACCTACAGGAACGGGCCACCGCCTTGATGTTAGTTGAGAACGACAGGGTGTTGTCCAGGATCACGCCAAGGTTCTTAGCGCTCTGGGAGGAGGACCGTTGGTCACACTCGTTCTACTGATCACCCTACGAATCCGTCATGTTATACCACCCAATAATGTGCGCATGCACGCACACACACACGCGCACACACATAGTTTTAGTGTGCATGCTGGTTCCACTAATGGGCTTCACAGCAATGTAATTCCATAAACACAAATGCTGTATTATGTGGAGGAGCATGTCTCTACAAATGTGTTCTCAGTGAAGCGAGATGCCAGAAGAGATATTAATAATCACTGACTTTCCAAAAGCTCTCGTCGTTCTCCATGCCCCTCTTCCTCTGTCTTTTAACCCCCCCACATAAAACAGCCTACTGCTGCTCACCCACAGCCTCCACCCATCCCCTCTAAACACAAACAGAGCCTTTGAAATACATCAGACAACCAACTCTTCCTCCAGAACAATATGGCCGCAGGCCCTCCATAATGATGCCAAATGAACTGTGGGCATGGTTGTAGGATGTGCACTCTGACTTGCATGTGAATCTCCTTCTGTCTGTCTGTGTTAGTTGTTTGCGAGGCTTTAAATAAAGCTACATCCCATTATGGAGCACTGAGCAGGTGAACGCTGCTTTGTTGATGCCAAGAAAATAGTTGCTATTGAATTAACTGACTGTGTGACAGAGCGAGAAGGAGAGTGAGAAAGATGATTACACGGTATGAGTAAGTATGCTTACATACAGTATGTGTTCAGTATGTATTTTTCTCAGTATGTAGTGTAGTGGATGTGAGTCCCTTTATGATAAAGAGGAGGGAGCCTGACCCTCCAAACCGCGCTTCTTTACACCCGCCCGCTTAACCTGGAAGCCAGCCAGAAACACCGCAGGCCCCAACACGCCACAATGAGTCTCTAGAGCTCGATGAGCCAAGTAAAGCCCCCTCAGTCAAACCCTCCCCTAACCCAGAGGACGCTTGGCCAATTGTGCACGACCCTATGGGACTCCCGGTCACGGCCGGTTGTGACACAGCCTGGGATCAGTGATGGATGCAGTGCCTTAGATCGCTGCGCCACTCAGGAGGCCGGGAGGACGATTTTTCATTCATATTCCTTTCACCCAGTTCAATGTAACATTGATAGGTTTGGGCTACTACATGATCATTTTCTCTATTCTCTATACGCATCATGAGGTTGCTACAACCTAGCTTATGAAGTTTACAACGTAGGCACACAGGTCGAGATAAAAATGTGAGTAATCAAGGTGACAGACGGTGACACATTCAATACCGCATTGCACACTCTTGCCTGCATCTAGCTGATCTAGGGTATAATCATTAGTCCAACAGTTGCAAACGAGAGTTTCTCTTGGACAAATTCAGCTATGTGAATCCCAATTTCGTTCCGTTTAAGAAATGTTTTTCAACAGAATCTGCGAAATGAATACCATAACCGCTACACACAGCCTACATCATTGTCACTACATTAGGTAACTTGATTGTCAACATAGCTATTAGTGTTAGAAAACCTGCTCCAATCATGCAGTACAGTGTAAAAGCAAGCAGTTTAGCAGTTACACCAGGGTCAATAAATTAATTAATCCAAAAGCTTACCTTGACTCAGAAGAGTTCCAGTGTTGGATAGCTATGGCCAGATAGCTAACATAGATTCCCTCTCTGTTTGAGCCAGGTGTTTGAGTAGGCTAAACTAGCTAGCTGCATTCGCTAGCTAAGTACTGAAAGTGAAAGAAAATACAACTAAATCTCTCTCCTCCATTTTTTAAGAAATTAATTGGTTCAAAACTATTGTCTTTCTTTCTCTTTGAGTGAACTACTCACCACATTGTACGCACTGCAGTGCTAGCTAGCTGAAGCTTATGCTTTCAGTACTAGATTAATTATCTGATCCTTTGATTGGGTGGACAACATGTCAGTTCATGCTGCAAGAGCTCTGATAGGTTGGGGGACGTCCTCCGGAAGTTGTCATAATTACTGTGTAAGCCTATGGAAGGGGGTGAGAACCATGAGCCTCCTAGGTTTGTATTGAAGTCAATGTATCCAGAGGAGGATGGAAACTAGCTGTCCCATTGTGCTACACCAGAGAGTGCTGTTGACCATCAGTGTATTTTCTTCTATAAATTGGTGACATGTGAATATATTTAGTATAGTTTCATATAAAAATTATAACTTTTTAAATGTTTTACTATTACATTTTTTTCTCTGAAACATTCATCCCTTCCTCCTCTGAAGAGACTCCACTGTTACTCACTGGACAAGCAGACCGAGGGCATAGCAATGATGGCGACTCTGTGTGTGTGTGTGTGGTGGACAGGTGGTCTCACCAACAGCACACATACATAAACATTCTCTTGTCAGAGGAGCCTGGTTAGACGTTGATGATCATGTGTTTTCTTGTCTGCTGAATAAGACAGATATTGTTGTTGTGGGAGACCAGAGGGAGGGGCTGATTCTGGAGTTGGGCTGCTCATTCCATTGTTATATGGAGCAGCCTTATCTGACAAGCTCCTTAAGTAGTAGCCCCTCATATCACACTTGGACAGCCTGGAATACAGATGCAGGTTGGTGGCGTTGATATTTGGCCGTCTCTGCCACGTACATAGACTTACATAAACATTCAGATTGCAGGCCTGTCTAGGTACTGCTTTGTTTCAGCTGTTAAGGGCAGCCTGGATGTGTGGAGGAGGGTGTACTGCTCTGTTTCAGCCATTATGGGCAGCCTGGCTGTGTGGAGGAGAATGTGCTGCTCTGTTTCAGCCATTATGGGCAGCCTGCCTGTGTGGAGGAGAAGATACTGCTCTGTTTCAGCCGTTTGGGCAGCCAAGCTGTGTGGAGGAGAAGGTACTGCTCTGTTTCAGCCATTATGGGCAGCCTAGCTGTGTGGAGGAGAAGGTACTGCTCTGTTTCAGCTGTTATGGGCAGCCTAGCTGTGTGGAGGAGAAGGTACTGCTCTGTTTCAGCCATTATGGGCAGCCTGGCTGTGTGGAGGAGAAGGTACTGCTCTGTTTCAGCCATTATGGGCAGCCTGGCTGTGTGGAGGAGAAGGTACTGCTCTGTTTCAGCCGTTATGGGCAGCCTAGCTGTGTGGAGGAGGGGGCACTGCTTTCTTCAGAAATCATGGGCTGCATAGCTGTGTGGATGACAAGGTACTGCTCTTTTTCAGCCATTATGGGCAGCCTGCCTGTGTGGAGGAGAAGGTACTGCTCTGTTTCAGCCGTTATGGGCAGCCTAGCTGTGTGGAGGAGAAGGTACTGCTCTGTTTCAGCCATTATGGGCAGCCTAGCTGTGTGGAGGAGAAGGTACTGCTCTGTTTCAGCCATTATGGGCAGCCTGGCTGTGTGGAGGAGAAGGTACTGCTCTGTTTCAGCCATTATGGGCAGCCTGGCTGTGTGGAGGAGAAGGTACTGCTCTGTTTCAGCTGTTATGGGCAGCCTAGCTGTGTGGAGGAGAAGGTACTGCTCTGTTTCAGCCGTTATGGGCAGCCTAGCTGTGTGGAGGAGGGTACTGCTTTGTTTCAGCCGTTATGGGCAGCCTAGCTGTGTGGAGGAGGGGTACTGCTTTGTTTCAGAAATCATGGGCTGCATAGCTGTGTGGATGACAAGGTACTGCTCTGTTTCAGCCATTATGGGCAGCCTAGCTGTGTGGAGGAGAAGGTGCTGCTCTGTTTCAGCCATTATGGGCAGCCTGGTTGTGTGGAGGAGAAGGTGCTGCTCTGTTTCAGCCATTATGGGCAGCCTGGTTGTGTGGAGGAGAAGGTACTGCTCTGTTTCAGCCATTATGGGCAGCCGAGCTGTGTGGAGGAGAAGGTACTGCTCTGTTTCAGCCATTATGGGCAGCCTAGCTGTGTAGAGGAGAAGGTAATGCTCTGTTTCAGCCATTATGGGCAGCCTGGCTGTGTGGAGGAGAAGGTACTGCTCTGTTTCAGCCATTATGGGCAGCCTGGCTGTGTGGAGGAGAAGGTACACCAGTTTATTTCAGTTTTTATGGGCAGCCTAGCTGTGTGGAGGAGAAGGTACTGCTCTGTTTCAGACGTTATGGGCAGCCTAGCTGTGTGGAGGAGGGGGTACTGCTTTGTTTCAGAAATCATGGGCTGCATAGCTGTGTGGATGACAAGGTACTGCTCTGTTTCAGCCATTATGGGCAGCCTAGCTGTGTGGAGGAGAAGGTGCTGCTCTGTTTCAGCCATTATGGGCAGCCTGGCTGTGTGGAGGAGAAGGTACTGCCCTGTTTCAGCTGTTATGGGCAGCCTAGCTGTGTGGAGGAGAAGGTACTGCTCTCTTTCAGCCGTTATGGGCAGCCTGGCTGTGTGGAGGAGGGGGTACTGCTTTGTTTCAGCCGTTATGGGCAGCCTGGCTGTGTGGAGGAGAAGGTACTGCTCTGTTTCAGAAATCATGGGCTGCATAGCTGTGTGGATGACAAGGTACTGCTCTGTTTCAGCCATTATGGGCAGCCTAGCTGTGTGGAGGAGAAGATGCTGCTCTGTTTCAGCCATTATGGGCAGCCTGGCTGTGTGGAGGAGAAGGTACTGCTCTGTTTCAGCTGTTATGGGCAGCCTAGCTGTGTGGAGGAGAAGGTAAGCCGTTATGGGCAGCCTGGCTGTGTGGAGGAGGGGGTACTGCTTTGTTTCAGCCGTTATGGGCAGCCTGGCTGTGTGGAGGAGGGGGTGCTTTGTTTCAGCCGTTATGGGCAGCCTAGCTGTGTGGATGAGAAGGTACTGCTCTGTTTCAGCCGTTATGGGCAGCCTAGCTGTGTGGAGGAGGGGTACTGCTTTGTTTCAGAAATCATGGGCTGCATAGCTGTGTGGATGACAAGGTACTGCTCTGTTTCAGCCATTATGGGCAGCCTAGCTGTGTGGAGGAGAAGGTGCTGCTCTGTTTCAGCCATTATGGGCAGCCTGGCTGTGTGGAGGAGAAGGTACTGCTCTGTTTCAGCCATTATGGGCAGCCTAGCTGTGTGGAGGAGAAGGTGCTGCTCTGTTTCAGCCGTTATGGGCAGCCGAGCTGTGTGGAGGAGAAGGTACTGCTCTGTTTCAGCCATTATGGGCAGCCTAGATGTGTGGAGGAGAAGGTACTGCTCTGTTTCAGCTGTTATGGGCAGCCTAGCTGTGTGGAGGAGAATGTACTGCTCTGTTTCAGCCATTATGGGCAGCCTGGCTGTGTGGAGGAGGGTACTGCTCTGTTTCAGCCATTATGGGCAGCCTGGCTGTGTGGAGGAGAAGGTACTGCTCTGTTTCAGCCGTTATGGGAAGCCTAGCTGTGTGGAGGAGGGGTACTGCTTTGTTTCAGAAATCATGGGCTGCATAGCTGTGTGGATGACAAGGTACTGCTCTTTTTCAGCCATTATGGGCAGCCTGGCTGTGTGGAGGAGAAGGTACTGCTCTGTTTCAGCCATTATGGGCAGCCGAGCTGTGTGGAGGAGAAGGTACTGCTCTGTTTCAGCCATTATGGGCAGCCTAGCTGTGTGGAGGAGAAGGTACTGCTCTGTTTCAGCCATTATGGGCAGCCTGGCTGTGTGGAGGAGAAGGTACTGCTCTTTTCAGCCATTATGGGCAGCCTGGCTGTGTGGAGGAGAAGGTACTGCTCTGTTTCAGCTGTTATGGGCAGCCTAGCTGTGTGGAGGAGAAGGTACTGCTCTGTTTCAGCCGTTATGGGCAGCCTAGCTGTGTGGAGGAGGGGTACTGCTTTGTTTCAGCCGTTATGGGCAGCCTAGCTGTGTGGAGGAGGGGTACTGCTTTGTTTCAGAAATCATGGGCTGCATAGCTGTGTGGATGACAAGGTACTGCTCTGTTTCAGCCATTATGGGCAGCCTAGCTGTGTGGAGGAGAAGGTGCTGCTCTGTTTCAGCCATTATGGGCAGCCTGGTTGTGTGGAGGAGAAGGTGCTGCTCTGTTTCAGCCATTATGGGCAGCCTGGTTGTGTGGAGGAGAAGGTACTGCTCTGTTTCAGCCATTATGGGCAGCCGAGCTGTGTGGAGGAGAAGGTACTGCTCTGTTTCAGCCATTATGGGCAGCCTAGCTGTGTAGAGGAGAAGGTAATGCTCTGTTTCAGCCATTATGGGCAGCCTGGCTGTGTGGAGGAGAAGGTACTGCTCTGTTTCAGCCATTATGGGCAGCCTGGCTGTGTGGAGGAGAAGGTACACCAGTTTATTTCAGTTTTTATGGGCAGCCTAGCTGTGTGGAGGAGAAGGTACTGCTCTGTTTCAGACGTTATGGGCAGCCTAGCTGTGTGGAGGAGGGGGTACTGCTTTGTTTCAGAAATCATGGGCTGCATAGCTGTGTGGATGACAAGGTACTGCTCTGTTTCAGCCATTATGGGCAGCCTAGCTGTGTGGAGGAGAAGGTGCTGCTCTGTTTCAGCCATTATGGGCAGCCTGGCTGTGTGGAGGAGAAGGTACTGCTCTGTTTCAGCTGTTATGGGCAGCCTAGCTGTGTGGAGGAGAAGGTACTGCTCTGTTTCAGCCGTTATGGGCAGCCTGGCTGTGTGGAGGGAGGGGTACTGCTTTGTTTCAGCCGTTATGGGCAGCCTGGCTGTGTGGAGGAGAAGGTACTGCTCTGTTTCAGAAATCATGGGCTGCATAGCTGTGTGGATGACAAGGTACTGCTCTGTTTCAGCCATTATGGGCAGCCTAGCTGTGTGGAGGAGAAGATGCTGCTCTGTTTCAGCCATTATGGGCAGCCTGGCTGTGTGGAGGAGAAGGTACTGCTTTGTTTCAGCTGTTATGGGCAGCCTAGCTGTGTGGAGGAGAAGGTACTGCTCTGTTTCAGCCGTTATGGGCAGCCTGGCTGTGTGGAGGAGGGGGTACTGCTTTGTTTCAGCCGTTATGGGCAGCCTGGCTGTGTGGAGGAGGGTACTGCTTTGTTTCAGCCGTTATGGGCAGCCTAGCTGTGTGGATGAGAAGGTACTGCTCTGTTTCAGCCGTTATGGGCAGCCTAGCTGTGTGGAGGAGGGGGTACTGCTTTGTTTCAGAAATCATGGGCTGCATAGCTGTGTGGATGACAAGGTACTGCTCTGTTTCAGCCATTATGGGCAGCCTAGCTGTGTGGAGGAGAAGGTGCTGCTCTGTTTCAGCCATTATGGGCAGCCTGGTTGTGTGGAGGAGAAGGTGCTGCTCTGTTTCAGCCATTATGGGCAGCCTGGTTGTGTGGAGGAGAAGGTACTGCTCTGTTTCAGCCATTATGGGCAGCCGAGCTGTGTGGAGGAGAAGGTACTGCTCTGTTTCAGCCATTATGGGCAGCCTAGCTGTGTAGAGGAGAAGGCAATGCTCTGTTTCAGCCATTATGGGCAGCCTGGCTGTGTGGAGGAGAAGGTACTGCTCTGTTTCAGCCATTATGGGCAGCCTGGCTGTGTGGAGGAGAAGGTACACCAGTTTATTTCAGTTTTTATGGGCAGCCTAGCTGTGTGGAGGAGAAGGTACTGCTCTGTTTCAGACGTTATGGGCAGCCTAGCTGTGTGGAGGAGGGGGTACTGCTTTGTTTCAGAAATCATGGGCTGCATAGCTGTGTGGATGACAAGGTACTGCTCTGTTTCAGCCATTATGGGCAGCCTAGCTGTGTGGAGGAGAAGGTGCTGCTCTGTTTCAGCCATTATGGGCAGCCTGCCTGTGTGGAGGAGAAGATACTGCTCTGTTTCAGCCATTATGGGCAGCCGAGCTGTGTGGAGGAGAAGGTACTGCTCTGTTTCAGCCATTATGGGCAGCCTAGCTGTGTGGAGGAGAAGGTACTGCTTTGTTTCAGAAATCATGGGCTGCATAGCTGTGTGGATGACAAGGTACTGCTCTGTTTCAGCCATTATGGGCAGCCTAGCTGTGTGGAGGAGAAGGTGCTGCTCTGTTTCAGCCATTATGGGCAGCCTGGCTGTGTGGAGGAGAAGGTACTGCTCTGTTTCAGCTGTTATGGGCAGCCTAGCTGTGTGGAGGAGAAGGTACTGCTCTGTTTCAGCCGTTATGGGCAGCCTAGCTGTGTGGAGGAGGGGGCACTGCTTTCTTCAGAAATCATGGGCTGCATAGCTGTGTGGATGACAAGGTACTGCTCTGTTTCAGCCATTATGGGCAGCCTAGCTGTGTGGAGGAGAAGGTGCTGCTCTGTTTCAGCCATTATGGGCAGCCTGGCTGTGTGGAGGAGAAGGTACTGCTCTGTTTCAGCTGTTATGGGCAGCCTAGCTGTGTGGAGGAGAAGGTACTGCTCTGTTTCAGCCGTTATGGGCAGCCTAGCTGTGGAGGACGGGGTACTGCTTTGTTTCAGAAATCATGGGCTGCATAGCTGTGTGGATGACAAGGTACTGCTCTGTTTCAGCCATTATGGGCAGCCTAGCTGTGTGGAGGAGAAGGTACTGCTCTGTTTCAGCCATTATGGGCAGCCTAGCTGTGTGGAGGAGAAGGTACTGCTCTGTTTCAGCCATTATGGGCAGCCTGGCTGTGTGGAGGGGAAAGTCCTTTAAACCTTAAATAAAATTGAATCATTTATGATGTAATGTGATTCGTGGATTCAAATGAAGTATTTAAAATGTGTGTGTGGGCAGGTGGGCGCATGTCCAGCTGCAAGCGAATGTGCATACATAGGTGTGTGTATTTGTGTGTGTGTGTGTGTTACTGGGTTATTGAGTTGGCATCAGGCACTGTGTAATGCGTCTGTCACCACCAGTAGAACTAGAGGACAAGTATTGCCATCCACCTCCCTCGCTTGCTCTCTCCTCCTTCTCTCACCTGTCTATTATTGTGTGGAGAAGCACAGCAAAGAAATGAACACTTTCACTTCATGCAATGTATTCACTCTTTTTTATATCCGTCTCTGCTTTAAGTTCATTCCTGCTCTCTCTCACTCAGCACTGTGAGACATCTGAGGCATTTTCTCTGCCCAACGGTAAATACTCTAGTGTGAGATAAGGAGAGCAAAGAAGTGAAGCAGAGAGAAAATGTCATTTCTTTCTTTTCCAATATTGTCTCTCTCATTCTCTCTCTTTGTTTTTCTTTCCTGACCTGTTTAACTATCTGTGTAACGGCGAAACAACTCTGGCTGTAGTAGAAACATATTGAAGGATTTTAGGTCACAGTTTTCTCACTGCTTCTCCTGACCAGCAGCCACTGTACTAAATCCTCTGGGGGTGTGGTACATTATACTGGAAGGCCAAGGCACCAACATTCCATGGAAGTAGGTACAATGATTTAGAGACCATGAATGATCAATTAAACCCACGATCAACAGAAAATGATCGTAGGTTTAAGCAAAGCAGGTTGAGCAGAGCAGTGGGAATACGGTTGTTCCAAGGGGCTGAGGGAGACGGACAGAGAAACAGATAAAGACAGACAGACACAGGAACAGACAGATCTACCAAGACAAGCAAATAGACAGACGCATATACTATTATAGACAAAAGCACATTCAGACATTAAGACACAGGGCAGAACTCAACATGTGTCTGTTCCTGTCTCTCTGCCTTGGGCTGCGTCGGAGGTCAACGGACTTCATGCCAATCATCCCCATGGTTGGACTTCATGCCAATCATCCCCATGGTCACTATCCAATCCTGTGCATATATACATGTTGATGGTTTATCTCAACAAACATACATTTAAAAACTCTTGAGTAATTGAAAGGCAGATAAAGTCCCAAGCCATAAGACTGCTAAATAGCTAACAAAATGGCTACATGGACGATCTGCATTGACTCTTTGACTTTTGCACTGACCCTATGCACACTGACCCTATGCACACTGACAGGACTCTACATCCTCACTGACACTTCAACACACACTCCCACTGACAGGACTCTACACCCTCACTCACACTCCAACACACACTCACACACTTCATTTGCTTACAATCACATAACACACATCCATATTCATACTGACTCTAAACACACACTCACATACAATCCTGATATACATGTATACACTAATATACACTGCTGCTACTCTGTTTATCATATATCCTGATGCCTAATCACTTATACACATACATACCCATATACATACTGTGCATTTGGAAAGCATTCAGACCCCTTGACTTCATCCACATTTTGTTACGTTACAGCCTTATTCTAAAAATGATTGTCGTTTTTTCGCCTCATCAATCTACACACAATACCCCATATTTATTTTTTTAACTAACTGAAATTAGTATTCACTTCAGTATTCAGACCCTTTACTCAGTACTTTGTTGAAGCACCTTTGACAGAGATTACAGCCTCAAGTCTTCTTGGGTATGACGCTACAAGCTTGGCACACTTGTATTTGGGGAATTTCTCCCATTCTTCTCTGCAGATCCTCTCAAGCTCTGTCAGGTTGGATGGAGAGTGTCGCTGCACAGCTATTTTCAGGTCTCTCCAGAGATGTTCGATCGGGTTCAAGTCTGGGCTCTGGTTGGGCCACTCAAGGACATTCAGAGACTTGTCCCACTCCTGCGTTGTCTTGGCTGTACTTGTGGTAAATTAAATTGATTGGACACACAATTTTGTTTTTTGCAAATGTCTAAAAAAATAACAAGCAGAAATACCTTATTTACATAAGTATTCAGACCCTTTACTATGAGACTTGAAATTTACCACAGGTACATCTCAAGGATGATCAATGGAAACAGGATGCACCTGAGCTAAATTTCGAGACTCATAGCAAAAAAAGTCTGAATACTTATAAGGTTTAAGGTATTTCTGCTTGTTATTTTTTTTATACATTTGCAAAAAAACAAAATTGTGTGTAGATTGTAAAATTGATGAAAAAGTCAAGGGGTCTGAATACTTTCCGAATGCACTGTATCTACCCCTACTACGCCAGTATCCCTGCACATTGTAAATATGGTATTGGCACTGCCACTAGAAACCTACCTACTTTCTCGTGCTCTTCTCATCTCTATTTCTGGTATGTTTTTGTTCTACTTTACTTTATTTTATAGTACTATGGGTATTTATTGTTGGGAAAGAGCTTTGCAAGAAAGCCATTTCACTGTACTTGTACACATCATTAAGACTTGAAACTAGACAAACTATCAGAACATAGAGTGAGAATGGAAAGGGAGAGAGAGCTGCTGAAGATGCAGCTTTTTGTTGTTGTTGTTGTTGTTGTTGTTGTTGTGCACATTTAACTGAAGTGTTTTCTAATTGTGAGTGCCTTTCGACCCCTCGGTCTCACACTCTTCATCACCCCCTACCAGTTCTATTTTCAGACAGATAGACAGGTAACTATCTCACATGTGTAATTATGAAGTGAAAGGCTGGTCATGACTTACATCAACACCATCATCCCAGACACCCTGGACCCAGTCTAATTCACATACTTCCCCAACAGATCCACAGGTGACGCCATCTCAGTTGCACTTCACACTGCCCTCTCCCACCTGGACAAGAGAAGAAATAACTATGTAAGAATGCTGTTCATAGACTATAGCTCAGCCTTCAACACCATAGTCCCCTCCAAGCTCATCAACAAGCTGGGTACTCTGGGACTGAACATCTCCCTCTGTAACTGGATCCTGGACCACCTGATGGCCCAGCCCCAGGGGGTGAGGGTAGCGGACAACACCTCTGCCACGCTGACCCTCAACGCCCTCGGGGGTGTGTGCTTAGTCTCCTCTTGTTAAATCTGTTCCCCCATGACTGAGTGGTCTCGCATGACTCCAATACCATCATCAAGTTAACTGACTACACGACAGTGGTAGGCCTGATCACCGGCAACAAGGCTTGGCAGTGTGGTGCCATGAAAACAAGCTCTCCCTCAACATCAATAAGACCAAGGGACTGATCGTGGACTACAGGAGAAAGAGGGTAGAACATGCCCCATCCACGGGGCTGTAGTGGAGTGGGCCCGAGAGCTTCAAGTTCCTTGGAGTCCACATCACTAAGGACTTAACGTGGTCCACAAACACCCGCACAATCATGAAGAGGGCATGACAACGACTCTTCCACCTCAGGAGGCTGAAAAGATTTGTCAACGTCCCTCGGATCCTCAAAAGGTTCTACAGCTGCACCATCGAGAGCATCTTGACCGGCTGCATCACCGCTTGATATAGCAAGCACCACCTTCAACCACAAAGCAATGTAGATAGTGGTGCAGACAGCCCAGTACATCACTGGGGCTGAGCTCCTTGCCATCCAGGACCTCTATATCAGGCGGTGAATTGCCAAAGACTCCAGCCACCCAACCCAGACTCTTCACTCTGCCAGTATTCATGTGGAACGCTTTCACCACCTTGTAGAGGCCATTCCCCAACGAATTGAGGCTGTTCTGAGGGCAACTCAATATTACGAATGTGTTCTTAATGTTTTATACATTCAGTGTATACACACTTATATAAACACTGCATTGACTCTCTCACACATTCACATACACTACATACGCTCACACACACATAACACACACAAGCATGCTGACAACACATACACACACATACGCACACACTTTTACACTCATCATACGCTGCTGCTAATCTGTTCCTTATTTTATTCTTATTGTTATTTATCCTGATGCCTAGTCACTTTACCCTGATTTTATGTACAGTCGTGGCCAAAAGGTTTGAGAATGACACAAATATTAATTCACAAAGTCTGCTGCCTCAGTTTGTATGATGGCAATTTGCATATACTCCAGAATGTTATGAAGAGTGATCAGATGAATTGCAATTAATTTGATTCAGCTGCGGGATCGGGGCACCACCAGTACAGAGCTTGCTCAGGAATGGCAGCAGGCAGGTGTGAGCGCATCTGCACGCACAGTGAGGCGAAGACTTTTGGAGGATGGCCTGGTGTCAAGAAGGGCAGCAAAGAAGCCACTTCTCTCCAGGAAAAACATCAGGGACAGACTGATATTCTGCAAAAGTACAGGGATTGGACTGCTGAGGACTGGGGTAAAATCATTTTCTCTGATGAATCCCATTTCTGATAGTTTGGGGCATCTGGAAAAAACCTTGTCTGGAAAAGACAAGGTGAGCGCTACCATCAGTCCTGTGTCATGCCAACAGTAAAGCATCTTGAGACCATTCATGTGTGGGGTTGCTTCTCAGCCAAGGGAGGGGGATCACTCACAATTTGCCTAAGAACACAGCCATGAATAAAGAATGGTACCAACACATTCTCCGAGAGCAACTTCTCCCAACCATCCAGGAACAGTTGGGTGATGAACAATGCCTTTTTCATCATGATGGAGCACCTTGCCATAAGGCAAAACTGATAACTAAGTGGGGAACAAAACATCGATATTTTGGGTCCACGGCCAGGAAACTCCCCAGACCTTAATCCCATTGAGCACTTGTGGTCAATCCTCAAGAGGTGGGTGGACAAACAAAAACCCACAAATTCTGACAAACTCCAAGGTTTGATTATGCAAGAATTGGCTGCCATCAGTCAAGATGTGGCCCAGAAGTTAATTGACAGCAGATGGCAGAGGTCTTGAAAAAGAAGGGTCAACACTGCAAATATTGACTCTTTGCATCAACTAGATGTAACTGTCAATAAAAGCCTTTGACACTTATGAAATGCTTGTAATTATACTTCAGTACTCCATAGTAACATCTGACAAAAATATCTAAAGACACTGAAGCCGCAAACTTTGTGGAAATTAATATTTGTGTCATTCTCAAAACGTTTGGCTATGACTGTACATACCTACCTTAAATACCTCAGACCCATCCACATTGATCTGGTACTGGTACTCCCTGTATATCAAATCCAATAAAATGTTATGGGTCACATACACATGTTTAGCAGATGCGGGTGTAGCAAAATGCTTGTGTGTAGCTCCATTCACGTGTATTTTATTCCTCTTGTTGCTCTATTTTTCATTTTATTACACATTTTTAACTCTGCATCGTTGGAAAGGGCCGTAAGCAAGCATTTCTTGGTTAAGTTGACACCCGTTGTACTCGGTGCATGTGACAAATCAAATTTGATTTGATTTGACAGACACGGCTGGTTGCCATGGTTACAGAGCTTTTGTCTATACCGTTGCCGGGTGAGGTGACCGGTTGTCATAGAATCCAGGTGGCTGCACGCTATAAATCTCGCCGTTGCTTTCTCCGCCTGTCTCTCTCTCTGTCTCACATGGGGCTGCTGAGGGGAGGACGGCTCACAGTAATGGCTGGAACGGAGCGAATGGAATGGCAGCAAACCTATGGAAACCAGGCGTTTGTGTTTGATACCATTCCACCTATTCCGCTCCAGCCATTACCACAAGCCCTTCCTCCCAAATTTAGGTGCTACTAACCTCCTGTGCTCTGTCAGTCATTCACTACTTACCTCCCTCACTGTGCCTGCCCATCTCTCTCTGTTTTCGTTACTTCTGCCAGAAGAAGCCTATGTTTAAAGCTCTGGGTAAAGCTGGATGCTCGTACACACAATTGTCTGTCAATGATTTAGACTGGTATCATCTTATATGGCAATAGTTGTGTGAATCCAGGGTTACATTGCGTGGGCTTTTGTAGGGCAACAAGTGACAGTAGCAGTACCAAGAACAGACAGCAGGGGGATGTAAAGAACTGCAAAGAAGGGCCATCACAACAAAACCACACTCATGCACACACACGGTCACAGACACACAAATCCACTCCCTAAACACAACACACAGTAGTCACATGCATGCTCACACATACCCACTCGAAGGCACTCAGAGGCACACACAAACAGACACAGGCGCATTAACGCAGGCTCTGGGTGGCTGCCCTGAGTACGAGCGCAAATATGGAGGGATGGCCGCCCTTCAGTTGACACAGTTTAGTGGTGCGTTGAGCTCAGTTGCGTAAATTTGGCAAATTCTGCTGATGTGCCGTGGGGAGAGAGTGAGCACCACATTCCAGCTGACTGAACTGGGTTAGGACAGAATGTAGGACAAACTCCCAAACCATTTCTGTCACACACACACACACACACACACACACACACAAGCACGCACAAGAAGCGCAGACACAATCCCAAACCACTGTTGTGGTACAGAGGCAGGCAAAACAAACATGAAACAGATGCATAACTACACGGACAGATATGTCATTTGTATACATATTTTCCCACATAGAAAACACATACTAAGATCTGTTTTTGTTTAAGAGTCATATAGGGAGGAAAGAACAGACATCTTTTAATAGAACCAGTGACTCAGAGAAAGATGCACAGAGAGACAGGGCTCTGTCATTGAAAGTGACACATCAACACACAGCCAGAAACTCAGAGCAAAACACACACACACGCGAAAACACTTACATGCGCGCACACACACACACACAAATATTCACGCACAGCTTGAGCATGTGTTGGGGGGAAAAAATCTGTGCAAATTGAATATACATGACATACAACTTTGAAGAGATTAGAGGAAAGGAGGAACACGTGTCAATCTGATGAGTGTAATTGCTGCTCAGTCTGAAGCTGCGGCTCACACAGCAGAGACAGAGCAGATGAGGGCTAATGAGATCACAGGTCAGCCTTAATAAATCAGTTGTATTAAAAGCAGAGTAAATAGATGAGTAGAGATTGCCTCATTTACTTACTACCTCTTAGGCTGGAGGAAGAGAGAGAGAGAGAGAGAGAGCTGCAGACAGGAGAGAGGAAGAGCGAAAGAGAGAGAGAGAGAGAAGGCTGCAGACAGGAGAGAGGAAGAGCGAAAGAGAGAGAGAGAGAGAAGGCTGCAGACAGGAGAGAGGAAGAGCGAAAGAGAGAGAAAGAGAGAAGGCTGCAGACAGGAGAGAGAAAGAGCGAAAGAGAGAGAGAGAGAGAGAGAGAGAAGGCTGCAGACAGGAGAGAGGAAGAGCGAAAGAGAGAGAGAGAGAGAGAGCTGCAGACAGGAGAGAGAAAGAGCGAAAGAGAGAGAGAGAGAGAGAGAAGGCTGCAGACAGGAGAGAGGAAGAGCGAAAGAGAGAGAAAGAGAGAAGGCTGCAGACAGGAGAGAGGAAGAGCGAAAGAGAGAGAAAGAGAGAAGGCTGCAGACAGGAGAGAGGAAGAGCGAAAGAGAGAAAGGGAAGGATAGGGAGGAGTGAGATGGAGTGAGACATCCAGGCTGATATGAGAGAGCCTGTCGAGTATTGGGCCAGGCGTTGTGAGGCTCTGTGCGTCTGTGCTGTGGGGAGCTGCTGACCTTTGAGAGCAGATTTGATTGGAGGCTGGATGTGCTTGGCATAGAGTGGGCCAAACAGACACACCAGGGACAGACATGCCAAAGGGGCACATCAGAGACAGACATACAGACGGGACACCACTGACCTGTATGGGTGTGTGTGTGTGTGTGTGTGTGGGGGGGGGGGTTCATATCCTGCAGTCCTGGTTTACACACAGCTCTGTCAGGGTGACATTACTTTTTAGCTGTGTGAGACACACTGCTCTTCATCAATGTAATAATGCAGTCATTACCAACATATTCTCTGGGATCTGGTGCATTGCCACCATGGTCCATAGGAGGGGTGCTGGGGTTGAACAGAGGGTACCAGAGGGGCCGAGAGTGGAGAGAGGTCTGGGGCCCCACAACATAGCTTGTCACTGGTCACAGCATTCTATTTACATCCACCATGTGGGACACACACAGAAACACACACACACTTGATACAGCTCAGTGCCCCTTTGGTCAGATTCCAGATTTTGTGTTTTTGCTCTCCAGTTGACAGGTTTTGCTGTGTGGAGAAAAAACAACCCCCCCCCCTCACACACACCCAATCCAACGACAGTGTCTAAGGCCACGGCTATCAAAACAGGGCGGATGGGATTGGAAGTCTATTCATATCGCAAAACATTGGCCTTTTGTCTTGAAGGATGGAGAGGGAGAGAGTTATGGAGGGAGAGAGAGGGAAAAGAGAGGGTGAGTTAATTACAAGGCTATGCTACATGATATGTTTATAAAAAGTTTTGCCTATGAAAGTGTAATCTGGTTGAACTGAGTTGGTTTAGATAATACTGACCACACAAGGGGTTAGATATATTATATTGAATTATAGAACTCATGTGGTATTTAAAAGAGGATGAGACTAGACTATTATGGTATTTAATTTAGAACATTCCATTATTGTTCTTCTTTGATGTCATGAATCCAAGCTGTTACTGAGTGTGGGTCTAAACCAGGGGTGTCAAACTCATTCCACGGAGGCCCTAGTGTCTGTCAATTAAGCCCGAGACAACCAGGTGAGGGGAGTTCCTTGCTAATTAGTGACCCTAATTAATCAATCAAGTACAAGGGAGGAGCGTAAACCCCCAGACACTTGGCGCTCCGTGGAATGAGTTTGACTCGTGGCCTAAATGAAAGACCCCGTCTGTCATAGAGGATGTTAATCTCAATGTGTGTGTTTTAATTAAGCGAACACGTGAGTGTGTGCGCACGCACGTCTGTGCGTCATGTCTCTTAGGGGGGCAGTTGATCTGTGTGTGACCTATGTGTCTCTGGGGGCATGTTGACCTAGAAACTAGAGTAGGAATAACCTCGACAAGATCACAAATCTCCTTCTATCATTCTCCTTCTGTTTGTGTGAGTCAGTAGTGCACTGACCGTCCTTTGACTGTGTGTCTGTGGATTGAAAGGAGGGGGGGGTGCATATGTGGGTTGCTGTGGAACCTACCGCCTGTCAGTGTTTTGCATACGACACTGACTTCTGACATTCACTCGACCAATCCACGGCAACCTTTAGTAATACAGGTCACGGCACCAATTTAACGTAGGTGGCTTCCTCCATCCATCAGGGTATGACCCCCACTGCTTCCATGCACGTCAACGGGTCCCGAGTCCCACTACCAATGCATGCAATTCACCAAACAAGCTGAAGACCAGGGCCCTTTACCAAGTATCTAATCACCATGTGTTCTATACTTGTACTTACAGGGATGACTTGCAGGTATCATCCGCCAACAGCTACATGCATTGTTTTATATCCGTGTGTAGCCTCTCATATTGTCCTCTGAGCAGGAGTGTATGTAATGTGTGTCAGTGGACTACCCAGGCAGAGCAGCAGATGGAGGATATGGTCAACCAACCTAAATCTGTGTAATTACCTCGACAATTCCCTTCGGGTATTTCCGTTCGTCCTAAACCTCACTGACCTATCCTGTGTCTGCTAAACCTCACTGACCTTTCCTGTGTCTGCTAAACCTCACTGACCTATCCTGTGTCTGCTAAACCTCACTGACCTATCCTGTGTCTGCTAAACCTCACTGACCTATCCTGTGTCTGCTAAACCTCACCTATCCTGTGTCTGCTAAACCTCACTGACCTTTCCTGTGTCTGCTAAACCTCACTGACCTATCCTGTGTCTGCTAAACCTCACTGACCTATCCTGTGTCTGCTAAACCTCACTGACCTATCCTGTGTCTGCTAAACCTCACTGACCTATCCTGTGTCTGCTAAACCTCACTGACCTATCCTGTGTCTGCTAAACCTCACTGACCTTTCCTGTGTCTGGCACCGGTACTAACCGTGCCCCTCCTCCCACCTCAGCGTACTGACACCACCTCCCCCACAGCCACTATCTATGCCAGCCAGACAAACTCCTCCACATGGTCATGTCATTAGCTGGTCATTAGAGCCTGGCAGTTTAGACCAGCTCTCCTTCTCACATTGTAACAGAGATAACAATGACGTGGCTGCATCAATCTTACTTTCTCTACATACTTGAAAACGTTCTCTGTGATAAGAGAACCAAATCTAATGAGAACCAAAATAGAATAATTAACTCCTGCTGAGTAAACAAACATCTGTTCTTATCAGCAGCTTCCTGACTGAAGATGCATGACATGTTCGGTGTTAGGAGTTATGTCGCAGACTGGTGTGCTGTTGTTGAGATGCTGTGTTCTCTGGTTAATTCTGCCAGATGCTTGGGGGTCCTCATGCCAGGGATTTCCTCTGAAGTTCACCTCCATTCTGTAGAATAATACACACTCCAAGGTAGTAGCCCTTGATTGATTTTGACAGTATAAAAACAATGCAACCGCAAGTGTGGATACAAGCATTTAGAAATGTGTCAACTAAAAGTGTCAAATGCATTTCCGTTCCTGTCCAAATTCAAACATGTTACATTTATAGCTAACCCACATTAAGATAATATGTCTAAATACTAAAATATTCACTACGTTTTTGCATCCATGACTAGTATGCTGTCATTCTGCAGACATGACCATACTATAGTGATCAATAGTGCTTTGTTGACTAGTATACTGTAGTATTTGCTATAGCATTTAAGACATGACTAGTAACACCTGCTGACTAGGTTAGATAAGAATGGCACAACTACCAGACTATGCCAGTTACTGTTGAATGAGGGGAACACCAGAACCTCAACCAGAACATAACACACAGGTTCACGATGGCAGCAGTTTTACAGGCACCAAACCAATTCGGCCATTTTGGTTTTTTTTCACGTTATTTGTAACTAATTTTGTACATAAGATACAGTGGCAGAAACATTATGGCAAAAAGAGCTTCTGGATATCAGGACAGCGATCACTCACCTCGGATTAGACAAATAGTTTTTCTTCAACAAGCAGGACGCACAGGACTTTCTCCGAACACCCGACAAGGCCAACATCCCAGTTATTGGCAAGAGGAAGAGACGCAGGTGCAGAGGACACAGAGCGGGGTGCCTCGTAAGGATCTGCAGAAGGCGAGTGGGAAAGCTGCCGTTATTTTAGAAACACAATGTACTTTTCTTAAAGAATCCTCTTATTGGAGGGTGATGCCAACAAAAATGCCTGGATATCAAACCAGCAAAGCCTCCCCAAACAAAAGGACAATGCAGTGGCTTTACATGAAGAACATCTTGAATATTATCACAATAATAAACGGATGGCTAAACGCAACACATTCAGAGCAATCGACCACACTCCAAACATTTCTTCAAAGAAGTCAAAATGGTTACACACAGAAATAAACCAAAAGAAAGGATGTCATACAACCTATTCACACGCAGGACCTTTGAAAGTTTCCTGCATGTCCCCCCATGATAAGGATGCCCAGGGAAACACCAACCAAAACTTGAGTTCGTAGCCTGTCAATTTTCTTCAGTTACAAGAGTCTAACTGTTTGAAGTTTAAGTGATGTCCATCTACTGTAGGACCCCAGCTGAAGAGCAGGCAGAGATGCAGTTCTGTTTAAGAGTCAGGTAATGGAGAAGATACATGGCAGGGATTGACTGACACGACTCATCTTGAATTGAGATTTCATTGGCTTTGTATGGTTTGTCTAAAAGTAGAGGTGCAAACAATAAGTGACATGCATAATACAGAGGCTGTTATGGAAAAAAAATCTACGTCAACAGATTTTCAATAAGCATATAACTGGTTATACTTAGGCATAAACAGCAGTTAACAATGAATGGCCAGAAAGGTGCAGGCAAAGCTATAGTACGCTAATTTATCCACTGCTATATAGTGATTGCCTGCCATGCTAACAAAAGTAGCAAGCATAGCCATACAGCAGGCCTACTTAGCGTAACAAAGGCAATGCACAAGTGCAACATTAACATGTGCCCATTTACGGTACTAGCACTAAAGAGAACGGTGCAATACACTCAAAATGTTTAGACATTACCATGTCACAGCCATTAGCAGCTGATATCAACTATAGAAAACAATGGTTTGGGAGTCCTCGTCTTTTATAAGATAAGACTTGTAGTCATTAAGGACACATGCTGTGGGTTTGACGTGCACAACTCCTCAGCTCTGTCGGTTTGAAGACCCGGATTGAAAGGAGACACCTTCAAACCTGTCCATCTAAAAACATTTCCATAGAGTTATATAGAGGGCACAACTGCCACAAGTGCCCTCCCACACATATATGTCGCTAAGCATGGAATTCTGTACAAAGACTAATGTACCACTGGCAGTTCCTTTCATGCATTACCAGAAACCAATAATACATACCAAGATAGTGGCTTGCTCAACTCAGACATCTATAAATACTTCAAGTTACATATCACAGAGGCTCATTTCAAATAACTAGCATATTGATGACTGAGTAGAGCAAGCAACTATCTGGGTATGTATTGGTTGTCTGATTGATGATTCATACTGGTGAAGTCAAAAGGAACTGCCAGTTGGTTTTCAATCTTAGCACAAAATTCAATGTGGATGCGGGGGAGGGCATTCTTGGCAGGTTTGTTACATTTCCCAGCAAGAAAACCAAAAATGTTGCTTAAACAGAGCAACAAAGAGCCACTGGCAACCAACACTAAACAGGTGGGGTTTTAGGAGGGGTTCTAAAAGACTCATGGGGGTGTTAACTGAAAGTTGACTAGCAACACAACTGGAACCAAAAAGACATCCACCATGAGCACCCAATAAATTTGCCCAAAACGAAGCAAACAAATGAAACACACACACCAAACTTAGACAGAAATCAAATGGAAAAAGGTGGAGCAAAACAAAAACAGGGAAGAAAAGCTAAATGCTTGTTTGTCTTGAAATTAAGTTAAGCCTCACCAACTAAAGGTGTTAACCCTCCACATCTCTAAAGACAACTGAAGCACAGGGCCAGTCATTCTTTAATAGCACCTGGGCCAGCACAGGTGAAACACCATCACACTAACGAGATGGCAACCAGCACAGGTGTAACACATACTGACCAACGAGGTGACACCAATCGGTGGGTCCTCCAGGCTAACGAGCCATACGTGCTAAAGTCCAACCTCAAAACATAAATGGAAAAACCAAAACATGTAACACCTTCCCCCTAAGACAACAAATATATCCTATATTTTTTGCTCACCACCAACAGAAAACAACGTCCATTGCACAACATAACCAACTTAAAGGCATTGTGTTCTCCAATGGCTGTCAACAATTAAATATAAGACAAAACGCACTTTACTTTAAAAAATATATATAGTTGCCTAAAATGAGAAAAAAAGAAGAGACCAGCACACTGTTCTTGATAGTATAACTGCTCTTTAATAAGAATTACGTATTGGCCTTAATGCCTTCATCAGCTTTGACGATGCACCTGCATAAAAGATAGCTCAGATGTGCGAGTGCCTTTTGAATTTTTATAGTTACCTAAAACTCAGTTTTGAGAAACAGGGGTAAAATAATGTATTTTTCTAAAACTCTCCTCCTCCTGGAACTAGCGCAACCAAAACAATACTAATCTCCAACATGGCAAAACATGCAGTCAAAATAAATTAAGCAACGGCAACATCTTGCTAAATGCAAAAAAAAAAACGTATTGACTGCCCACCCTTGTAAGACAATCAGCAACCAAATTGTCCTTACCACGGTCTGATTTCAAGGGGAAACTCCTGCAATATCCATAGTAACTTTCCTCTCGTGATTTTCCTGATTCCCCGAGTGGGGATTGAGGCATTGAGGAGTACACCACCTCAGTCATCGGCTTCATCAATAAGTTCATCAATGACGTTGTCCCCACAGTGACCATACGGACATACTGTAATCCCAACTAGAAGCCATGGATTACAGGCAACATCCGCAACGAGATAAATGCTAGAGCTGCCGCTTTCAAGGAGCAGGACACTAATCCGGATCCTTATAAGAAATCCTGCTATGCCCTCAGACAAACCATCAAACAAGCAAAGCGTCAATACAGGATTAAGGTTGAATCCTACTACACCGGCTGACACTCCAGGTATGTGGCAGGGCTTGAAACTATTACGGTCTACAAAGGGAAACCCAGACGCGAGCTGCCCAGTGACACGAGCCTACCATACGAGGCAAGCAACACTGAATCATGCACGCGAGCACCAGCTGTTCTGGATGACTGTGTGATAACGCTCATGTAACCGATGTGAAATGGCTAGCTAGTTAGCGGTGGTGCGCGCTAATAACGTTTCAATCGGGGGCATCACTCGCTTTGAGACCTTGAAGTAGTGGTTGTAACGATGGGTAACGATGCTTCGAGGGTGACTGTTGATGTGTGCAGAGGGTCCCTGGTTCGAGTCCAGGTTGGGGCGAGGAGAGGGGCGGATATACTGTTACACCCAGTGGCAGGCCTGATCACCGACAACGATGATACAGCCTGTGGGGAGGTGGTCAGAGAACTGGCAGTGTGGTGCCAGGACAACAACCACTCCCTCAATGTGATCAAGATAAAGGAGCTGTTCGTGGACTACAGGAAAAGGTGGGCCGAACATCAAAGGGGCTGTAGTGGAGCGGGTTGAGAGTTTCAAGTTCTTTGGTGTCCACATCACCAATAAACTATCATGGTCCAAACACACCAAGACAATCATGAAGCATGACAAAACCTTTTCCCCCTCAGGAGACTAAAAAGATTTTGCATGGGTCCCCAGATCCGCAAAAAGTTATACAGCTGCACCATCGAGAGCATCCTGACCGGTTGCATCACTTCCTGGTATGGTAACTGCTCGACATCAGTCATAGACTGTTTTCTCTGCTACCGCACAGAATTTGTATTCGTGGTCCTGGGAACTGGACCTTTTTTAGGACACATTATTTTTTGTCTTACTGAGATTTACTGTCAGGGCCCAGGTCTGACAGAATCTATGCAGAAGATCTAGCTGCTGTAGGCCCTCATTGGTTGGGGACAGAAGCACCAGATCATCAGCAAACAGTTGACATTTGACTTAAGATTCTAGTAAAGTGAGGCCGGGTGCTGCAGACTGTTCTAGTGCCCTCGCCAATTTGTTGATATCAATGTTGAAGAGTGTGGGGCTTAAGCTGCATCCCTGTCTCACCCCACGGCCCTGTGGAAAGAAATGTGTGTTTTTTTGCCCATTTTAACCACACACTTGTTGTTTGTGTACATGGATTTTATCATGTTGTATGCCTGCCACCCCCCCCCCCAACACCACTTTCCATCAATTTGTATAGAAGGCACTCATGCCAAATTGAGTCGAACGCTTTTTAAAAAATCAACAAAGCATGAGAATGCTTTGCCTTTGTTTTGTTTTGTTTGTCAATCAGGGTGTGCGTGGTGAATATGTGATCTGTCACACGGAAATTTGGTAAAAAGCCAATTTGACATTTGCTAAGTACATTGTTTTCGTTGAGGAAATGTACTAGTCTGCTGTTAATGATAATGCAGTGGGGTTTCCCAAGGTTGCTGTTGACGGATATCCCTCAGTAGTTATTGGATCAAATTTGTCTCCACTTTTGTGGATTGAGGTGATCAGTCCTTGGTTACAAATATTGGGGAATATGCCAGAGCTGAGGATGATGTTAAAGAATTTAAGTATAACCAGTTGGAATTTGTGGTCTGTATATTTTATAATTTCATTTAGGATACCATCAATCCCATAGGCCTTTTTTTGGGTTGGAGGGTTTGTATTTTGTCTTCATTGTAATTGGAGAATCTAGTTGCTTCCAGTTGGTTCTGGTAGTCTTTAATAGTTCAAAATCAAATCAAATTTATTTATATAGCCCTTTGTACATCTGCTGATATATCAAACTGCTGAACAGAAACCCAGCCTAAAACCCCAAACAGCAAGCAATGCAGGTGTAGAAGCACGGTGGGTAGAAAAAACTCCCTAGAATGGCCAAAACCTAGGAAGAAACCTAGAGAGGAACCAGGCTATGAGGGGTGGCCAGTCCTCTTCTGGCTGTGCCGGGTGGAGATTATAACAGAACATGGCCAAGGTGTTCAAATGTTCATAAATGACCAGCATGGTCAAATAATAATAATCACAGTAGTTGTGGAGGGTGCAGCAAGTCAGCACCTCAGGAGTAAATGTCAGTTGGCTTTTCATAGCCGATCATGAAGAGTATCTCTACCACTCTTGCTGTCTCTAGATGAAAACAGCAGGTCTGGGACAGGTAGCACGTCTGGTGAACAGGTCAGGATTCCATAGCCGCAGGCAGAACAGTTGAAACTGGAGCAGCAGCATGGCCAGGTGGACTGGGGACAGCAAGGAGTCATCATGCCAGGTAGTCCTGAGGCATGGTGCTAGGGCTCAGGTCCTCCGAGATAGAGAAAGAAAGACAGAATTAGAGAGAGCATACTTAAATTCACACAGGACACCGGATAAGACAGAAGAAGTACTCCAGATATAACAAACTGACCCTAGCCCCCCGACACATAAACTACTGCAGCATAAATACTGGAGGCTGAGACAGGAGGGGTCAGGAGACACTGTGGCCCCAACCGATGATATCCCTGGAGCACAGCCCCCACACCACTAGAGGGATATCTTCAACCACCAACTTACCATCCTGAGACAAGGCCGAGTATAGCCCACAAAGATCTCCACCACGGCACTACCCAATTGGGGGCGCCAACCCAGACAGGAAGATCACATCAGTGACTCAACCCACTCAAGTGACGCATCCATCCTAGGGACGGCATGAAAGAGCACCAGTAAGCCAGTGACTCAGCCCCTGTAATAGGGTTAGAGGCAGAGAATCCCAGTGGAAAGAGGGGAACCAGCAAGGCAGAGACAGCAAGGGTGGTTCGTTGCTCCAGAGCCTTTCCGTTCACCTTCACACTCCTGGGCCAGACTACACTCAATCATATGACCCACTGAAGAGATGAGTCTTCAGTAAAGACTTAAAGGTTGAGACTGAGTCTGCGTCTCTCACATGGGTAGACATAAAAATGGAGCTCTATAGGAGAAAGCCCTGCCTCCAGCTGTTTGCTTAGAAATTCTAGGGACAATTAGTAGGCCTGCATCTTGTGACCGTAGCGTACGTGTAGGTATGTACGGCAGGACCAAATCAGAGAGATAGGTAGGAGCAAGCCCATGTAATGCTTTGTAGGTGAGCAGTAAATCCTTGAAATCAGCCCTTGCCCTAACAGGAAGCCAGTGTAGGGAGGCTAGCACTGGAGTAATATGTCATGCAATAAAATGCAAATTAATTACTTTAAAATCATACAATGTGATTTTCTGGATTTTTGTTTTAGATTCCGTCTCTCACAGTTGAAGTGTACCTATGATCAAAATTACAGACCTCTACATGCTTTGTAAGTAGGAAAACCTGCAAAATCGGCAGTGTATCAAATACTTGTTCTCCCCACTGTATATATTCATTTTTAAACAACACAATACTAATGTTTTAACTTAGGAAGAGTTCAGAAATCAATATTTGGTGGAATAACCCAGATTTTCAATGACAGCTTTCATGCGTCTTGGCATGCTCTCCACCAGTCTTTCACATTGATGTTGGGGGACTTTATGGCACTCCTGGCGCAAAAGTTCAAGCAGCTCGGCTTTGTTTGATGGATTGTGACCATCAATCTTCTTCTTGATCACATTCCAGAAGTTTTCAATGGGGTGCAGGTCTGGAAATTGGGCTGGCGATGACAGAGTCCTCCGTCCACACCTTGATTGACCTGGCTGTGTGGCATGGAGCATTGTCCTGCTGGAAAAAACTATCCTCAGAGTTGGGGAACATTGTCAGAGCAGAAGGAAGCAAGTTTTCTTCCATGACAACCTTGTACGTGGCTTGATTCATGTGTCCTTCACAAAGACAAATCTGCCTGATTCCAGCCTCGCTGAAGCACCGTGGGGGGTGTCATCACAGATTCTCCACCAAATTTCACAGTAGGTGCGAGACACTGTGGCTTGTAGGCCTCTCCAGGTCTCACAACCACTGTGACATTTGGTGGAGGATCGGTGATGATCTGGGGGTGCTTCAGCAAAGCTATTTAAAATCTATTTAATCCATTTTGAATTCAGGATGTATCACAACAAAACGTGGAATAGGTCAAGGGGTAGGAATACTTTCTTAAGGCACTGAATCCTCTCCATGTCCTGAATCTATAAACTCTTTAAACTGAACTGCATCTCTACCTCCACCTGATCTTTAACTGGAGTTCCACAATAGATGATAATGTATAATCATCTCCACCTCCACCTGATCTTTAACTGGAGTCCCACAGTAGATGATAATGTATAATAATCATCTCTACCTCCACCTGCTCTTTAACTGGAGTCCCACAGTAGATGATAATGTATAATAATCATCTCTACCTCCACCTGCTCTTTAACTGGAGTCCCACAGTAGATGATAATGTATAATAATCATCTCTACCTCCACCTCCACCTAGATGATAATGTATAATAATCTCTTTAACTGGAGTCCCACAGTAGATGATAATGTATAATAATCATCTCTCCACCTCCACCTGCTCTTTAACTGGAGTCCCACAATAGATGATAATGTATAATAATCATCTCTACCTCCACCTGCTCTTTAACTGGAGTCCCACAGTAGATGATAATGTATAATAATCATCTCTACCTCCACCTGCTCTTTAACTGGAGTCCCACAGTAGATGATAATGTATAATAATCATCTCTACCTCCACCTGCTCTTTAACTGGAGTCCCACAGTAGATGATAATGTATAATAATCATCTAAATCTCAATCAGTTACAATAACTGAATAAAATATTGTGACAGTCTAGGAACCAACGTTTTGATCAGTGTTTCCCTGGGCAAGGGAGGACATGCAGGAAATGTATAAAAGCAATCCTTGGTTGTGCGGTGTGTGTGTGTGTGTGTCTGCGCGCGCATGAGTATTTATTTTATTTTATTCTGTGAGCAACCATTTTGTGACAAGACTGACTTGAAGAAATGTTTGGGGGTGTGGTCGATTTTGTTCTGAATGGTATGCGTTGAGTTTGACTATCAGTGAGATTATTCATGTGTAAAAATGTTCAAGATGTTCGCCACTGCAATAATGTCCTTTGGGTTTCAGTTTGTTTGGAGAGGTTTTGCTGGTTCGATGTCCAGGCACTATATTGGCATCACCCTACAATAAGGGCACTTAAGGTAAAGTCATTTGTATTTCTAAAATATCTATTTACGTACATGCAGAGGTTACTGTTATTTCCTCCCATCAATAGTACATTATTGCTTGTCATTTTGTGAACATGGTCAGGCTGAATCTCTGCGAAAACTCTGTATTTCAGAAAGCTATCTAGTGAAAGTAACAATTGAAGTTATTTTGGTGTACTCTCGTGTGTGTTATTCATCTGTCAAACAAGCAAACCTAATCTTCTAGGCTTTAATAAACATTTCATGTTCTTTGTATTTGCCTCTGTACTATTTCCCTTTAATGGGCCTAGAACCTTTTCTAACGTTTGTTACAATTGTGATAGAAATGCTATATTTTTGCTCGGGTGTTGTCTGGTCCATTGCATTGTTCAAAACTCCCCCAACTCAATGGGTGGCCTGTCACGAACCTGTCATATGTTCTGGTTGAGGTGTTCCCCTCACTGAACAGTAACTGCCGTTGTCTCCGTCCCCTCACTGAACAGTAACTGGCGTTGTCTCCGTCCCCTCACTGAACAGTAACTGCCGTTGTCTCCGTCCCCTCACTGAACAGTAACTGCCGTTGTCTCTGTCCCCTCACTGAACAGTAACTGGCGTTGTCTCCGTCCCCTCACTGAACAGTAACTGGCGTTGTCTCCGTCCCCTCACTGAACAGTAACTGGCGTTGTCTCCGTCCCCTCACTGAACAGTAACTGGCGTTGTCTCCGTCCCCTCACTGAACAGTAACTGGCGTTGTCTCCGTCCCCTCACTGAACAGTAACTGGCGTTGTCTCCGTCCCCTCACTGAACAGTAACTGGCGTTGTCTCCGTCCCCTCACTGAACAGTAACTGGCGTTGTCTCCGTCCCCTCACTGAACAGTAACTGGCGTTGTCTCCGTCCCCTCACTGAACAGTAACTGGCGTTGTCTCCGTCCCCTCACTGAACAGTAACTTGCGTTGTCTGGTGGTGCTATTTTAGCTAACCCTATCCGGCAGGTGTTTTTACAGTCATGTCTGCAAAAATACTACAGTATACTAGTCATGTCCACAAAATACTATAGTGAATAATACCGTGAAGTCCGCAAAAACACTAGTCGTGTCCGAAAAAAACACTAGTCAATTCCATAGTACGTAAATATAGTAATACTACAGTGAATACCATAGTACGTTAAAGAGTGTAATACAGTTTTTAGACCATTTTTAGACCATGTTAGACGAAGAGAAGGATGCAGACACGTACACAAAGGGTAAGGAAAAAATAAGGCATTGGATTCAAATTCAAATTCAAATTCCCTTATTGCCTAGCAGCATCCAACCAAATGAGACTGCGGATCAAACAAGTGGTTAGAACTGTGTGCGCGTGTTATTCTGAGACAGATGCAGGGTGAGAGGAGGGAACAGGAGCCTCAGAAGAACACACCTGTGTCAACATGAACACTCAAAGAAACACACTTCAGACACAATGATTTTATAACATACTTAGGTTTTTATGTAATTCCCCCCCCCCCCCCCCAAAAAAGAAACTGGAATGTACGTCTGGAAAGAGATGATTGGGAAGGGACAGGAGAGCAGAGACCCTGGGGAGGCAACATAAACCATCTTATAGTGTCCTGCAAAGTCTCAACATTCAGTCTCATCGATCTCAAAAAGGTCTCCTTAACCATCTGCCTACCACATCAAACCATTGTCTCATCCCTTGTCTCACCAACACCTGATCCATCTCTCCTCAGTTCTGAAAAGCAGGGCCCCCTCCTCTGGATGAGGTTATTGGCACAAAATGACTGAGTGGAAAATAGCAGTTGAGAAAGACAAATGAAACACTATGGCAAATGAAACACTATGGCATATGGTACACAGAATACAGTAGAATGGGACACAGAATTACACTGGCCTTAAGTCCAGCTGGTCCCTGGTAGAGAACTAAAAGCAGAATGTCTTGAAAGGTACACAAGGACAGGACATGTTTATTCTAGCACCCAGAAAATCACTTTCTTATCAGAGGCGTCTGCCGCCATGTCTCAGGTAGTGTGATGTTGCTTTGTTGTCCAATCAGAGTCCAATGTTGTCGAAAGAGTTGTGATGTAAGTATGAGGTCCAGAATGTCCCAGAGTGATGAAATGTCCCAGAGATGTGTCAGACCCAGAGAGGTGTCAGACCCAGAGAGGTGTCAGACCCAGAGAGGTGTCAGACCCGGAGAGGTGTCAGACCCAGAGAGGTGTCAGACCCAGAGAGGTGTCAGACCCGGAGAGGTGTCAGACCCGGAGAGGTGTCAGACCCGGAGAGGTGTCAGACCCAGAGAGGTGTCAGACCCAGAGAGGTGTCAGACCCAGCCGGAGCTGGACTGATCTGTGATGTTTCCGATCACTTCCTCCAACACTCTGACCTCAACATCCTAGAAATCATCACACTACATAAAAACGACAATAGGAATCCATTAGTTTGTATGAAAACATGAAACAATACATCTATTTCTGTGTATGAGGTGTGGTCCTGAGACTCGAGGACTGAGTTTTTAAAGCCAGCATGTAAGACATTTCCTCCATAGCACTTGTTACGTGCACATTGTGTTGAAACGGTCCCGTAGACAAAGGATGTTCTAAGTCACATTGGCATGGACTCCACCATGGTGCTATATATGTTGACTATCGTCTGTGGCATTTCAACGATGACCTCTGACCCTTTTCACTTTCTTTACTCGCTGCATTCCTCTCCTCAGCCAGCCAACCGTTGGTCATCAGCTACCAATGCATTGTGGGGAATGAAAAGAGACTGCAGCTGCCACAAAACCAAACAGATCATTTGTCTCGAAATAAGACACTTTCACCAGTCACAGAGAAGCAACATAAACAATACAGTGGGGTTAAAGGTTTCTGTAGCTGTGTGTGGATGTGTGTGTGTAGCTGTGTGTACAGTATGGGAGAATCACAGTGTTTGTGGGTTCGTCTGTTCAAACACGTTGCCAATACTGCTTCCTCTTCTTGAGTACACCTCTTTTGTGCTGTTCTCTTCCTTCCTCTGTGAAACTTTATATACAGAAAAGTGAACTATTTCAATGCTAAGGCATTGTAGAGTGAGTGAGAGGATGGGATAAAGGAAGAGTAGATCCTTCATTTCGAAGACGAACACAAAACACAATCCTAAATATCAGTACCTAGATCTCATCTAGACTCCAAAACAGAGAACATACAACACTGACAAGAAAACGGTGCCTAACAGAAATCTGAACTGAAATATCTACAAACGAGTTAGGAAATCATTATATTATGTCATCTGTAAAGGATGACCGTGGGTAGAAATCTTGCTTTGATATTTGCTCGTGTGGTTTTGGTTTTAAGACTGACATACCCCGAAAACAAAAGTTATCACGCACCACAAACGAGCAGACGTACTGCTGTGAGCACGCACACAAAAACACGTTCACTCACGCAAATATACACACACACAGACTAACCATTTGGAAAGTTTTGACATTTCATATCTAGTGTCAGCTCTCACTTTGAGTGAGAGGCAACACTGAGCCGCTGCCACTGTGAGTCAATCAGTTTAACGGCCCTCATGTCCAGGCCTCATGGACCCAATCACAGGGTTCAAAGCAGGGAAGAGGTCCTACCCCCACAAATACACAACCACCCCCCCATCCATCCATCCACAGTGGCAGACCACTGTACAGTACAGTCCATAGGGCAGGAGGGTGAGGGCAGCCATCCCGACAGTCAGTCATAGAGAGGGAGGTGTGAGGATAAGGGTGTGGAGGGAGCTAGAGGGACAGTTGGATTTCTACATTGAAAACAGCAGTCTATTTGTGGATACTGCGTCTATGCCAGCTGGGCCGTCTAGATGTCTCCCTCATACTTTGTAGTAGATGTTGGCTGGGCTCTGGGGGGGCATCTCCTGGACGATGTAGACGGGGTGACCGTAGTCCCCGCTCACCTTCTCGTAGTGTGGGCAGTAAGCCTGGTCTGAAGTCCGCAGCGGGATGATGATGTCACTGGGCTCCGAGCCGTTGTTTCCTCCGGCGGAGGAGCCTGCCCCGTTGTTGCTGCCCCTCTTGGGGGTTAGGGTGGCCAGGGTCAGGGTGGGGTGATGGGTCTCAGAGCGCTTGTTCTGTCGCCAGCGGTAACACACCACACAGACGACAGAAGTCACGATGAGGAGGAAGGCTCCGCCCCCTGCCGCTCCAGTGATCACCGCCACGTTAGAGGAAGGTAAAGGGTTGTTCCCCTCGCCCTCTCCACCAGCCTTGGGCGTGGTACTGTTCCCTGTTAGGGAAGAGGGGTTAGGATCAATGACTAATACTGTAGATACTGTATCATTAAACCAGTGAGGAGAGTACTGTACCTTTGGGGTGTAAGCGGTTTGGGTCTGGTTTCGGTTTGGGTGGGAGGCCATATGCATCTATGGGAAATCACACAGTTTCTTTACGGTTGTGAACAACATTACATAGCACAGTTTCATGAATATTGTTACAAAATCTGTACAAGAATATGCCAGACCCCATGCAGATGAATTTATATGAGGATGATTACTATTGAAAGACTAATTACAGCAAATCAAAGATAATATATATATATTTAACAGTAAGGATGGTGATGATACTCACTCTGTCCCACTTTGAGAATCACCTTCATCCCTCGTGTCACACACACTCCTCCTCTCGTGCTGTCCAGACCCTGCCTCGTCCCATCAGAGGTAGCTAAGAGAGGAAGAGGAGGAGTGGAAGACGACCGTCAGAGAGATACCTAACACTATCCCACACACATGTCAAACTATGCAGTTGAAGTAAATACTGTCAGGTTGGATTAGCTCAGCAGCAAACTACATGGAGTCAAAAGCCCTCAAATTATTCCCATCTTTTTTCATACATGGTAATACATACATGCATACATATATTCTGAAACCACACTTACACACTCTAACGTGACACACTTCAACACGTAACATCAGGCAAGCTCACACACACACACACACAAATTAGTACACACAAAACAGAGATGACAGTGTTGTTAAGAAAAGGCTAAGCTTGACACACACACACACACACACACACACACACACACACACACACACACACACACACACACCACAGACATCACACACACACACGCTTCAAGGTAAATGATTTTATTTATTTGGTTATCACACGTGTCACACACACACACACAAAACCATGGCACAGCTGGGCCTTCTGGTCAGGGGGACAAGGTCTAAGCAGGAAGCCAGAAGCCATGTTCTATCAGACACACTGTGAACCCAAACCCACAGCCATGTTCTATCAGACACACTGTGAACCCAAACCCACAGCCATGTTCTATCAGACACACTGTGAACCCAAACCCACAGCCATGTTCTATCAGACACACTGTGAACCCAAACCCACAGCCATGTTCTATCAGACACACTGTGAACCCAAACCCACAGCCATGTTCTATCAGACACACTGTGAACCCAAAGACACAGCCATGTTCTATCAGACACACTGTGAACCCAAACCCACAGCCATGTTCTATCAGACACACTGTGAACCCAAACCCACAGCCATGTTCTATGAGGCACACTGTGAACCCAAACCCACAGCCATGTTCTATCAGACAAGGTCTAAGCAGGAAGCCAGAAGCCATGTTCTATCAGACACACTGTGAACCCAAACCCACAGCCATGTTCTATCAGACACACTGTGAACCCAAACCCACAGCCATGTTCTATCAGACACACTGTGAACCCAAACCCACAGCCATGTTCTATCAGACACACTGTGAACCCAAAGACACAGCCATGTTCTATCAGACACACTGTGAACCCAAACCCACAGCCATGTTCTATCAGACACACTGTGAACCCAAACCCACAGCCATAACACGCACACAATACCCCAGACACACTGACCACCACAACCCAGCCACATCCCCTGACCTTTTAAATCCAAACCCAGTCATATTAATCCAAACCAAGACCAGTGGCCATTTAAACCCTCATCAGCCATAATCACACCACATGACACCCTCCTACAGCCTCTACCTCCTATTTACCACTTGAGGCTTTAGATTACAACAGTAGGTGAAGTATAGCTGTAAGGAAAGGTATCTCTCTCTCTCCCCTGTCTCCCTGTCTCCTTCTCTTCCAATTAGGTGTAAAAAAACATAAATGAATGAGTGATAGAACAGAAGAGCATTAAATAATGGAATGATAGAGAACAGAAAGCATGTTAGGTTAATTAAATGAGAAGCAGAAAGAAGAGAGACACAAGGAGGAGTGAGTAATGGAGATGATGACCAAGGAGGAGTGAGTAATAGAGATGATGACCAAGGAGGAGTGAGTAATGGAGATGATGACCAAGGAGGAGTGAGTAATGGAGATGATGACCAAGGAGGAGTGAGTAATGGAGATGATGACCAAGGAGGAGTGAGTAATGGAGATGATGACCAAGGAGGAGTGAGTAATGGAGATGATGACCAAGGAGGAGTGAGTAATGGAGATGATGACCAAGGAGGAGTGAGTAATGGAGATGATGACCAAGGAGGAGTTAATGGAGATGAGACATAGAATGGAATGATGACCAGAAAGAATGGAGATGATGACCAAGGAGGAGTGAGTAATGGAGATGATAACCAAGGAGGAGTGAGTAATGGAGATGATGATCTGTGGTGAAGGAGAGAAAGAGAGAGAGAGGGCGTGATGTACAGCCACGGACAGACAGGCGGAAGTTGCTCAGAAAAACCCCCAACACAAGACAAAAGGGAAAGTTGTTAATACATTTAAATAAAACAAGACTGACCCATTAACACACAAGCACACCCACTCTGTAACAGAGGAGGATTTATACACAGACAAGCGACAGGAGGAGGGGGGGGGGGTATTTTCGCCTCTGGCATATCCTAAATTGACCCAGCGAGTAACCAGCTTAGGCCAACCCCACCCCCCCTCCTCCCCTTGCCAAACCTCCCCCTCTCTTCTAAGTGAGAGAGCAGCTAAGCGATTGACCTGTGTTGTAACTCCAAAAGATGGGTTTACCCAGCCTTTAACCGGGCTAAATCGTGACCCGTTTAACCCATCCCATGTGAAATTAAAGAAATCTCTGTGCCTTGCATGCACCCTTTTCCCCACACAACAACCCACCGGGACAAAATGAATGCATATGTTAGGATGCTGTTCATTGACTACAGCTCAGCCTTCAATACCATAGTGCCCTACACCAGGTGTCGCAGAAAGGCCAAGAAGATCATCAGGGATCCCAGCCACCCGAGCCACGACCTGTTCTCCTCGATTCAATCACTCAGACGCAGGCAGTACACTTACCTTACCTGATGCTCCCCCTATGGACATTCTTATTACACACTCTGAATCTGAAAACATCATTTGAATTCAGTTCAGCAGATTCAGGCTTTAGTTGTGCCCACGTCAGCTGTCACTCTGCCCAATTGGCCAGTCTCCATCAGCAGTAGCAGCACATACAGACACATTGGGAAGCTACATTAGGGCCAAGTTGGTAAACAGGGCAGGCAGTCTCTCTCTCGCCCACTCTGTCCACCAGGGTGTTAAAACAGGGACACTGTTCTACGAGAGGTCACTGAACTCAAATATCCTGCTGCATTTTTTTGCCGGCATGCGCCTTGCAACATGCAGTCAACGTAACACCATAGCGGTCAGCGTGCAGTCAACGTAACGCCATAGCGGTCAGCGTGCAGTCAACGTAACGCCATAGCAGTCAGCGTGCAGCCAACGTAATGACATAGCAGTCAACGTGCATTCAACGTAATGACGCAGCAGTCAACGTGCATTCAACGTAATGACATAGCAGTCAACGTGCATTCAACGTAATGACATAGCAGTCAACATGCATTCAACGTAACACCATAGCAGTCAACGTGCATTCAACGTAACGCCATAGCAGTCAACGTGCATTCAACGTAACGCCATAGCAGTCAACGTGCAGTCAACGTAATGACATAACAGTCAACGTGCAGTCAACGTAATGACATAACAGTCAACGTGCAGTCAACGTAATGACATAGCAGTAAACGTGCAGTCAACATAACGCCATAGCAGTCAACGTAATGACATAGCAGTCAACGTGCATTCAAAGTAACGCCATAGCAGTCAGCGTACGTTCAATGTAACGCCATAGCAGTCAACGTGCAGTCAACGTAATGACATAGCAGTAAACGTGCAGTCAACATAACGCCATAGCAGTGAACGTAATGACATAGCAGTCAACTTGCAGTCAACATAACGCCATAACAGACAACGTGCAGTCAACGTAATGACATAGCAGTCAACGTGCAGTCAACATAACGCCATAACAGTCAATGTGCAGTCAATGTAATGACATAGCAGTCAACGTGTAGTCAATGTAGCGCCATAGCAGTCAACGTGTAGTCAATGTAGCGCCATAGCAGTCAATGTGCAGTCAACGTAGCTCCATAACAGTCAACTTGCAGTCAACGTAATGACATAGGAGTCAACGTGCAGTCAACATAACGCCATAGCAGTCAACGTGCAGTCAACGTAGTGCCATAGCAGTCAACGTGCAGTCAACGTAATGCCATAGCAGTCAACGTGCAGTCAACGTTCCCTTACAGGGAAGTGGATAGGTTTGGCTAGACATGGTTGGAAATCTAGACTGCAATCTGTATGTTGTAAAGTACAGTAGCCTCATATCAGCCCATTGTTAACAAGCCTGTTATCTGGTGTTCTAAATGAGGTGTGGTCTGTGTGTAGGCTATGTTCTAAACATGACTCAGCCAAGTTCCATGCAGTACAGTTATCTGGTGTTCTAAATGAGGTGTGGTCTGTGTGTAGGCTATGTTCTAAACATGACTCAGCCAAGCTCCATGCAGTACAGTTATCTGGTGTTCTAAATGAGGTGTGGTCTGTGTGTAGGCTATGTTCTAAACATGACTCAGCCAAGCTGCATGCAGTGCAGTGCTGCTCAATCCCTGGTTGGTATAGTGGGGTTGGAATCTGATGTCTGACTCAGAAAAGGTTATGTTGTGGCTGAGGGGCACATAAAAAGTGGCAGGCTTTAACATCCATTAAAACAAACTCTGCTTAGCTCACAGAGATGAAGCTTTACACTTGGCTGGCTGTTACAGTAGGTGGAAGGATGCTAAAATGTCTGAATTTAGGATTGACAATAAACCATTTGTGGTGATGTATTGATCGTAACATACTTTTTACTGTGTGCAAGACATTGGCTCCTATTCCATCTTAACATAGTAAACAGATATACTGTATGGTCTAAAACACGTTTTGTATTGTGCTACATGAGCGCACGTTTACATTCACATGCACTCACCCAAACCATGTGTACTGCAAGAAATTCCCCTGCGTATTGATTTAAACCTGCTTCCAACAAGGCACAAATATACTTATCTTAGGAATCTGGTGACTGGGTTTGATTGAATAGGGCTCCTTGTATTGATAAAGGGCCCTTCTGCATTTGATACATCCATTTTATATATATATATAAATATATATATATATATTTTTATTTATTTATTATTTTACTTATGACTGAAATGTACTCATTGATTCTTGAAGAATATAACTTCTAAATGCCTCATGAGCTTAGTTCAACCATGCCATCAGAACCAAATGTTTGTAAACAAAGTAAATGTAAAACACTATAAAGCCTCAAAACATGGTTACATTTTTTAAATGATATTATTGATGGTCAGTCCTTGCATCCATAGCTCTGTCTATGATTTTAAGAGTGGTTACATTTCTCCAGTTCCATCACTCAGCTTTTTACCCAAACAGAAGCAGAGAACACTCTTATCCTTTGAACCGCTGATTGCCGCTTTAAAAACTCAGATTCTTCCCTCTCTATTCTCCCTTACATCTCTGTCCATGCAAGCTTCAAATAATTGGTTTATAGGCTAACACACCCTCTTTCAAATTGAATTTGTGTTTTTTTTTTGTAGGTTGTAACTTGGGCCGAAACAATTTTCCCCAATCTGTGTGGGCAGCAGTGTCTCCGGAGCCAAATAGCAGTAGCCCTGCCTCAGTGCACTAATCTGTAATTCGTGGAGTCACTGAGGACACCGCCTGATTGGACACAAATTGAAACAGATGACGCTTCACCTCTCTTTGATTGGATGAGGCCGTTCACTGAATACTAACTGTGGTTATTAGGCAATAGAAGGCTTGGCAGTTGAAGCAGGTACTCAGATTTAGGGTCAGGGTTCAACTTAGTTAAATAGACAGATTCACACCTGTGACTCAGCATCACCAGTCTTTCCTTGTCTTCTCTATTTCACTGTTCCGCTCTGGCTATCAACGCTTTCTGTCTCTGCAGGCCATCTGTGTCTCCGTCTACATCTTCATCACAGAAACCTCTCCCTCATCAGCATTGTACCTCAGGTACATCATGTACATCATTACATTGCAGAGCAATGTCTCTTCACATTGGCTAGTTCTGTAGTTATAGGGCATGACGCTGAAACCCAAAACACAGCGAGCTGATTTCCAATAGAGTAAAAGAAAGACGGACCAAAATAGGGCAGGGAGGAAGGGTTGGAAAAGGTGAATCGATGGCAGAAATAAGACCGAGGTGAGAGAGAGCAGGGGAGATGGAAGAAGAGAAGGAGGGAGGAAGGGAGAGAGGCTGAGAGCACAAACAGGGGGAGTGGGAGGGAGGGAGAGAGAGAAGGGAAGGGAAGACTAAATAAGAAACAGGGAATGTGGAGAGAGAGATTGAGAGAGAGAGTTAGAGTTAGAGAGCGACAGAGATGAGGAGACGTAGAGGCTCTATCGGAGGCTGAAATCTGAAAGGGTTTTCTGGGTCATGGTCCTGTCAGCTCCAGTGGGGATAGGGAGAGATAAGACACTGGTGGAGATAACACACAGGATGAGGAAACACATGCAGACACATTGTCAGACAGGCAAAGAGGAAGAGAATACAGCGGTGCTCTATCAGCTGTGTAATGGCTGATTATGCTCTGCCTGGATCCCTCGGACAGTCCCATACTGCCCAGGACGCATTACCAAACACATACATCCTTGCCCAACTGTCACACACATACACACACCCTCCAAAACCTGTAAAAGACAAAGACTAAACATAATCATAGCCACCTACGCACTGTTCACAAAGACCTTCTCCAATGCCGACACTCCCATGTCCTTAATAAGGGTCTCTTTTCATTCATGTTTCATCCAATTGAGTATATGGTGACGTTAATCATGTCTGTTCATTATGTGAGGTGAATCGTTGTTCCCGCCCGGCAGAGTTGTATTATTGACAGAGGAGCAGGGTGAAATGTTGAACATGTAAAGGGGATTGGAGATCTGAGATTGCGCTAAATCATTTAAGGCTCTTTCCCCTCGAGTACAATCAAAAAAGCCTGCCCGCCCCCACACTGCAACCTCACAAAGAGGAGAACAAATACACAATAAAAAGAGACATTATAGAGAGCCATCCAGCCGAACTAACCCAGTCTGACAACTGAGTCAGATCACAGCCAAGGGGGTAGAGGAGCAGAGAAAGAGAGAAAGTGAGAGAGGGATAGAGGGGGAGAGAGGGATAGAGATGGGATCAAATCTCTTTTTTAAATCGGCGTCTCCGCTGACTGTCTCAGTGTTGTCACGTTAGCTGTGTTACTTATGCCAATGCTTGGCCCATGTGTGTGTGTGTGTGTGTGTGTGTGTGTGTGTGTGTGTGTGTGTGTGTGTGTGTGTGTGTGTGTGTGTGTGTGTGTGTGGTAGCAGCATTACACGTGTTAGCTATGTGTGTGTGTGGCTATGTGTGTGAAGCTTGTCAGCAGTGTGTGTGTGTGTGTGTGTGTGTGTGTGTGTGTGTGTGTGTGTGTGTGTGTGTGTGTGTGTGTGTGTGTGTGATGCGAGAGGATACAGTCTGTTAAGTTAGAGCCTGGGAAAAGGAGACGGGCCTCCCCCCTCTCTCTGTTCATTATCCTAATTAGTTTCTTAATGGCATACATTAAAAGTATGTCACTGGTTGGAGGAGGGTAGCAGGACTGATGGGAGAAAAGAAAGGAATAGATATACATCTACAGCGTGTGTAGAAAAACACATCTGTTCTACATCTTCCATATGTTCCTCATGTCAGATATGAGTATCAAGGTCAACATCTAAGTCATAAAAAAATACACTTTTCCCCCCCCCAGACACGCTAATGTTTAAATGGTATTTCCTGGTTGTAGGCATGTTATAACATGTGCTTGCTCACAGACCATGTAAATTAAGTACCTCTCTCTCTGTCAGGCCTCAGAGGCACACGAGGTGGACTGACTGGCACCTGAGAGGTCTCAGTCTGTCTCTAGAACCTGAAGAGAAGAGGCACAGTCAGATTAAGGATGGTGAAGAGATCCTCTTCCTGGAGCCATTACATCATCACCCTCACGCTCCACACAGGCAGATTATTTGGCCTTTTCTACGTCTATTAAAGACTTGCCTGGGGGACTGTACACCATACCGAGAATTAAGCCTCTGGCATGACAGCAAATCCCATAGCCTTAGGGGTGGTAGCAGAATTTGTGTGTGTGTGTGTTACGCAGATCTACAAGTGCCTGTTCAAGCATGAGCTCCACCATGTTATAGTTAATAACGCAGTTACAGAGATCAACTCTATATTACCCTGGTATCGTCTGTCTCTGTCTGTCTGTCTGTCTGTCTGTCTGTCTGTCTGTCTGTCTGTCTGTCTGTCTGTCTGTCTGTCTGTCTGTCTGTCTGTCTGTCTGTCCTTGTCCCTAGTGAACAGCTGGTGGAGTGAATTCCCCCAATCCCCTGACCACTGTAATCTCTCTCTCGGCTCACATGAATGTCTGCAAAAACAATGTGTGTGTGTGTGTGTGTGTGTGTGTGTGACAGAGAGAGAGTCCCTGCAGATTTACTGCCGCCGTGTTTACAAAGTGTGTGAACGTCTGTGTTAATGTGAGTTGCTGGCACAACCAGAAGGTTATTGAATCACTGTGTTAAACCTTTTCAATCCATTTTTTTTTGGAGAATTGTACGGAATGACATTCATCAGCGAAGAAAACACACACACAGTACACACATGATGTTCGGTAAAGGACATGCAGAAAAACAGAGATGGATGCTTGAATAGACAAGCATGAACAAGCAGATACAAAGGCCATCTCTCATTTCGGTTGCTCTCTCTCTACACACAAACACTCACAACTACAGCGTGGTACGGTTCTGATTGTTGACCTAGATCGGGGAAGCGACGTGTCACTTTGTGTTATTCACAGTCATCACACAGCCCCTCTCTTACACACACACACAGGATCACACACGGAACAGTCACTGGACTGTTACTAGCAAGTGTTCCATGTTCTCTCACAGTCTCTTCTCTCCTCTCACATACATATATATATTTTTTTTATATATACAGTGGGGCAAAAAAGTATTTAGTCAGCCACCAATTGTCCAAGTTCTCCCACTTAAAAAGATGAGAGAGGCCTGTAATTTTCATGATAGGTACACTTCAACTATGACAGACAAAATGAGAAAACAAAAATCCAGAAAATCACATTGTAGGATTTTTAATGATTTTATTTGCAAATTATGGTGGAAAATAAGTATTTGGTTACCTACAAACATGCAAGATTTCTGGCTCTCACAGACCTGTAACTTCTTCTTTAAGAGGCTCCTCTGTCCTCCACTCGTTACCTGTATTAATGGCACCTGTTTGAACTTGTTATCAGTATAAAAGACACCTGTCCACAACCTCAAACAGTCACACTCCAAACTCCACTATGGCCAAAACCAAAGAGCTGTTAAAGGACACCAGAAACAAAATTGTAGACCTGCACCAGGCTGGGAAGACTGAATCTGTAATAGGTAAGCAGCTTGGTTTGAAGAAATCAACTGTGGGAGCAATTATTAGGAAATGGAAGACATACAAGACCACTGATAATCTCTCTCGATCTGGGGCTCCACGCAAGATCTCACCCCGTGGGGTCAAAATGATCACAAGAGCGGTGAGCAAAATCCCAGAACCACACGGGGGGACCTAGTGAATGACCTGCAGAGAGCTGGGACCAAAGTAACAAAGCCTACCATCAGTAACACACTACGCCGCCAGGGACTCAAATCCTGCAGTGCCAGACGTGTCCCCCTGCTTAAGCCAGTACATGTCCAGGCCCGTCTGGAGTTTGCTAGAGAGCATTTGGATGATCCCGAAGAAGATTGGGAGAATGTCATATGGTCAGATGAAACCAAAATATAACTTTTTGGTAAAAACTCAACTCTCAATGCTGAGTTGCATCCAAAGAACACTATACCTACTGTGAAGCATGAGGGTGGAAACATCATGCTTTGGGGCTGTTTTTCTGCAAAGGGACCAGGACGGCTGATCCGTGTAAAGGAAAGAATGAATGGGGCCATGTATCGTGAGATTTTGAGTGAAAACCTCCTTCCACCAGCAAGGACATTGAAGATGAAACGTGGCTGGGTCTTTCAGCATGACAATGATCCAAAAACACACCGCCCGGGCAACGAAGGAGTGGCTTCGTAAGAGGCATTTCAAGGTCCTGGAGGGGCCTAGCCAGTCTCCAGATCTCAGCCCCATAGAAAATCTTTGGAGGGAGTTGAAAGTCCGTGTTGCCCAGCAACAGCCCCAAAACATCACTGCTCTAGAGGAGATATGCATGGAGGAATGGGCCAAAATACCAAAATACCAGCAATAGTGTGTGAAAACCTTGTGAAGACTTACAGAAAACGTTTGACCTCTGTCATTGCCAACAAAGGGTATATAAAAAAGTATTGAGATAAACTTTTGTTATTGACCAAATACTTATTTTCCACCATAATTTGCAAATAAATTCATTAAAAATCCTACAATGTGATTTTCTGGATTTTTTTCTCATTTTGTCTGTCATAGTTGAAGTGTACCTATGATGAAAATTACAGGCCTCTCTCATCTTTTTAAGTGGGATAACTTGCACAATTGGTGGCTGACTAAATACTTTTTTGCCCCACTGTATATATATTTTACATGCAGGCATACACGCATGCGGAGACACACACAGAGCGAGCAAACGGTCTGCTCCTTTTCGCTATTTCAGCTTAACACTGATAAATAATCCAACTCGCTCCTCAATTATTAACCTCTCTACACAGTACACACTGATGCATTATGACACCATAAAACACATTGTCAATGGCCAACCTGCCAGCAGCCAACACACTCGTACCCAGTGTGTCAGGCAGTCAGTCAAAACACACCCACCCATGCAGGCATGTACAGGCATGCACACAAGCACAGACAGTCACACTTGGAGCATCAGCTTGATAAAATGCCACACACAGACAGACGCTCTCCACTGTGAGGCAAGTCATTTAGAGTGAGCGTTTGGCTTGATGTGATCATGGTGAAGCATTGTTTGACTGCCTCTCTCATGTTGTTTGTTGGGATGGCTGTGGCTGAAGTGCTCCCACGGGAGCCGTATGACTGCTGAGTGATCAAACCTAGTCGACGGAGCTCCTATAACGGCCGTACACGAAGACAACAGAGCAGGAGAATGCTCACTAAATGCTCGGACAGTAAAACACCTATGCAATCTAATATTCTTACAACATACCTGCATCTACTTGTCTGACTACATCTAATGAAAATAACTTGTGAGCACAATGCTTCACAAAGATAGACACACAACTGTACCTACACACACCAGTTAAAACCCAAAAGTGAGAAAGTTACCATACCCACACACACCTGCAGCTTTGGCCCACACTGTAAAAAATTATATTCACTATGTCTCCACCTGGGATTTGAACACTCAACCTCTTGGTTCATAGCAGGCTGAGCTTCCTGCTACACCACCATGTCCAGTTCAATGACTGATTTCACCTGTATTGCTACACTTTGCACTTCAAAGTAAATCTCAACTCTGTTAAAAGTACACTCAAGAAAAACTAATTGTATTAATCATAGTGATTTAGGAGTAACATGAAAGCAGAATAATATTCCCCACTAACCTTATTAGACAACTATACAGAAAAACCTCAAATTGCTGAAATAAGTCAATCAAATCAATGATGAGAGAACAGTCAGATTATCTGATAATTGGCACCAACATGGTGGAGTAGCAGGAAGATCGGAATGCCATGAACCAAGAGGTAGTGAGTTCAAATCCCAGGTAAGGACATGTTGAATAATAACTACTGTATAAATTAACATGCACAATGTAATCATGTATGTTAAAAGCTCTGTTTGTGTGTGTAACCAGCTTTCTTTAGTTAAGATTCCCCAAATTATAATTTAGAGTTGAGAAAACACACCATTTTAAATTGACTAGGTTTTCTCAAGTTGGAGCTAAGTTTTGGCCAACATTTTTTGTTCAGGTAACACTTGGAACGAAACGTTTAGTAAACGGAAAACGAAAGCCTGTGGAACCAGTTACTTAATAATAATAAGTTGAAACAACTTGTTTTTTTGTATAATCCATGTTGGCTGGCTAGGCTGGTTTGGTAGTGGTGGCCTATGTCTGGCTGCTTGACTGAGCTGTGGGCTGGAGACCCAGTCAACTGGGTCATTCCCCCATTGCCCACTGTGCCCTTGAGCTCTCCACCATGCATCACTGCCAATTAAACACCAGTGCTCAAACGACATCAACATGTTGATGCAAATATGTAAAACTCCCTCTCCTCACCCAGCTTTCTTTGTCTCTCAGTACTCCAACTCATTACTGCCATATTGGAAAAATTAACAAATGCCAATCAATATAGGTTAACTAGATGTGATTTCCCCATGGTTAGATTACACCCCCCCCCCCCCCACACACACACAGATGTAAAAACAAAGCCAGAATGCTCTCATCAAAAAACACAAACATTTAACAACCATTTACAAACTTAATTGAAAAAAAAAATATTGTCTATATGCAGTGAGGTGAGACATATTTTCCAAGTACTCTTGTTAGGATTTGCAATACAAGAGTGTGTCATCATTCCTTTCCATATCTCCTCAGTGTGGGGAGTGAGTGTGATGAGTGGCACTCAGTCCGACTGTCATGGCTGGATCAGAGCATGTAGAGCTCAGTCTGACTGTCATGGCTGGATCAGAGCATGTAGAGCTCAGTCTGACTGTCATGGCTGGATCAGAGCATGTAGAGCTCAGTCTGACTGTCATGGCTGGATCAGAGCATGTAGAGCTCAGTCTGACTGTCATGGCTGGATCAGAGCATGTAGAGCTCAGTCTGACTGTCATGGCTGGATCAGAGCATGTAGAGCTCAGTCTGACTGTCATGGCTGGATCAGAGCATGTAGAGCTCAGTCTGACTGTCATGGCTGGATCAGAGCATGTAGAGCTCAGTCTGACTGTCATGGCTGGATCAGAGCATGTAGAGCTCAGTCTGACTGTCATGGCTGGATCAGAGCATGTAATGGCTGGATCAGAGCATGTAGAGCTCAGTCTGACTGTCATGGCTGGATCAGAGCATGTAGAGCTCAGTCTGACTGTCATGGCTGGATCAGAGCATGTAAAGCATCTGACTGTCATGGCTGGATCAGAGCATCAGTCTGACTGTCATGGCTGGATCAGAGCATGTAGAGCTCAGTCTGACTGTCATGGCTGGATCAGAGCATGTAGAGCTCAGTCTGACTGTCATGGCTGGATCAGAGCATGTAGAGCTCAGTCTGACTGTCATGGCTGGATCAGAGCATGTAGAGCTCAGTCTGACTGTCATGGCTGGATCAGAGCATGTAGAGCTCAGTCTGACTGTCATGGCTGGATCAGAGCATGTAGAGCTCAGTCTGCTGATCTGCTCCTGTCATGCAGGGGAGTACACACACTGCTGAGCCCCAGGCCTCTCATACACAAACACACACTGTCTACTACAGAGCTAGGGGCTAAAGAGAGAGGCTAGAAAACAGAGGTACAGTGGCACTGCTCAACACTGCTCTATCTGTGTCACTCATTGTGAGAGACATGGAAATACTTTCTCATGGAGACACAGAAATGCATCACAAACTGGAAAGTTCTGGAATGATAGTGCTTCCATAGTGCATACCACACATTTCTAAAATGTTTCCCTTTCCCCCCCTCACATATCTCTCTCTCTCTCTCTTACACACACACACAGGTCCCCTCACCTATGATGTAGTAGTCCGTCAGGGTCTTGAACTCGTGTCCCCACAGGTTGGGGGAGAACTCCTGGAACTTAATGGTGAAGCGCATGTCACTGTTGGGCTTGTCACAGGTGAGCAGCAGGTTGGGCGCGCCCATCACCTCACAGCGGTCGGCCTGCTCGCGCATGGACACCAGGTACAGCTTGTAGTACTCATACTCACTGGGGGAGCGGGGGCCTGGAGGGTTGGAGGCTGGGCAGATCAGGTCCAGACGATCTCCTATCTGGGGGTACAACACATACCCCCTGTCATCCTGGAACCTGTAGAGGGAGACAGAGAGAGGTGAGAATGGTATCCATGGCAACAAATGATTGACAGTGTGATATTTACCCATCTCTGTGTCTGACAGCTTGTGTTTGGAGAGGAGGCCTCTCATCTATTCATGGCACAGTTTGGAGGCACAGACGAGTGCCTGTGGGAGCACTGGGTGTGCGGGTACATGCATGGCTGTGGGAGTGGTATGTGTGTTTCTTTCTGTGGATGAATGTGTGTGTGTGTGTGTGTGTGAGTGAGTGAGTGAGTGAGTGAGTGAGTGAGTGAGTGAGTGAGTGAGTGAGTGAGTGTGAATCAGAATCAGATAGTCTTCTGCCAAGAATCCCAATCAACCACTAGCCTGTCTTCTGGTAACCAGTAGCTCATGACTAGTAGCATTCTCACTGGTTATGTTTCATTTAATAAATGAGATGAGAAAGTGGTTGAAAGGACAAAACAAGAACAAGAGGAGAGATAGAGTTGTATTGTCACATACACTTGATAGGTGCAGTGAAATGTGTTGTTTTACAAGGTCAGCCATAGTAGTATGATAGGAGCAGTGAAATGTGTTGTTTTTATAAGGTCAGCCATAGTAGTATGATAGGAGCAGTGAAATGTGTTGTTTTAAACGGTCAGCCATAGTAGCATGATAGGTGCAGTGAAATGTGTTGTTTTACATGGTCAGCTATAGTTGTATGATAGGAGCAGTGAAATGTGTTGTTTTAAATGGTCAGCCATAGTAACATGATAGGTGCAGTGAAATGTGTTGTTTTACATGGTCAGCTATAGTAGTATGACATTTATTTATTTATTTCACCTTTATTTAACCAGGTAGGCAAGTTGAGAACAAGTTCTCATTTACAATTGCGACCTGGCCAAGATAAGGCAAAGCAATTCGACACATACAACAACACAGAGTTACACATGGAGCAAAACAAACATACAGTCAATAATACAGTATAAACAAGTCTATATACGATGTGAGCAAATGAGGTGAGATAAGGGAGGTAAAGGCAAAAAAAGGCCATGGTGGCAAAGTAAATACAATATAGCAAGTAAAACACTGGAATGGTAGATTTGCAATGGTAGAATGTGCAAAGTAGAAATAAAAATAATGGGGTGCAAAGGAGCAAAATAAATAAATTAAATACAGTAGGGAAAGAGGTAGTTGTTTGGGCTAAAATATAGGTGGGCTATGTACAGGTGCAGTAATCTGTGAGCTGCTCTGACAGTTGGTGCTTAAAGCTAGTGAGGGAGATAAGTGTTTCCAGTTTCAGTGCTTTTTGTAGTTCGTTCCAGTCATTGGCAGCAGAGAACTGGAAGGAGAGGCGGCCAAAGAAAGAATTGGTTTTGGGGGTGACTAGAGAGATATACCTGCTGGAGCGTGTGCTACAGGTGGGAGATGCTAAGGTGACCAGCGAGCTGAGATAAGGGGGGACTTTACCTAGCAGGGTCTTGTAGATGACATGGAGCCAGTGGGTTTGGCAACGAGTATGAAGCGAGGGCCAGCCAACGAGAGCGTACAGGTCACAATGGTGGGTAGTATATGGGGCTTTGGTGACAAAACGGATTGCACTGTGATCGACTGCATCCAATTTGTTGAGTAGGGTATTGGAGGCTATTTTGTAAATGACATCGCCAAAGTCGAGGATTGGTAGGATGGTCAGTTTTACAAGGGTATGTTTGGCAGCATGAGTGAAGGATGCTTTGTTGCGAAATATGAAGCCAATTCTAGATTTAACTTTGGATTGGAGATATTTGATATGGGTCTGGAAGGAGAGTTTACAGTCTAACCAGACACCTAAGTATTTGTAGTTGTCCACGTATTCTAAATCAGAGCCGTCCAGAGTAGTGATGTTGGACAGGCGGGTAGGAGCGGGTAGCGATAGGAGCAGTGAAATGTGTTGTTTTTATAAGGTCAGCCATAGTAGTATGATAGGAGCAGTGAAATGTGTTGTTTTAAACGGTCAGCCAAGTGAAATGTGTTGTTTTACAGCCATAGATAGGTATGAAATGTGTTGTTTTACACGGTCAGCCATAGTAGTATGATAGGTGCAGTGAAATGTGTTGTTTTACACGGTCAGCCATAGTAACATGATAGGTGCAGTGAAATGTGTTGTTTTACACGGTCAGCCATAGTAGCATGATAGGTGCAGTAAAATGTATTGTTTTACACGGTCAGCCATAGTAACATGATAGGTGCAGTGAAATGTGTTGTTTTACACGGTCAGCCATAGAAGCATGATAGGTGCAGTGAAATGTGTTGTTTTACACGGTCAGCCATACTAGTATGATAGGTGCAAATGTGTTGTTTTACCATAGTAACATGATAGGTGCAGTGAAATGTGTTGTTTTACACGGTCAGCCATAGTAACATGATAGGTGCAGTGAAATGTGTTGTTTTACAGCCATAGTAACATGATAGGTCAGCCATAGTAACATGATAGGTGCAGTGAAATGTGTTGTTTTACACGGTCAGCCATAGTAACATGATAGGTGCAGTGAAATGTGTTGTTTTACACGGTCAGCCATATTAACATGATAGGTGCAGTGAAATGTGTTGTTTTACACAGTCAGCCATATTAACATGATAGGTGCAGTGAAATGTGTTGTTTTACAGGGTCAGTCATAGTAGTAGGCCCCCTGGAGCATACTAGGGTTAAATAGAGTAGTTTGCTATTTTACAACTTGATGTTAGATGGTTCCTCACCCTGAAAGTAGGCTATGGGCCAGGAGGAACAGCAATCCCTGGTTAAGTTTATTTTAAACAGCCTCCACAAACTTCAGCTAACTTTAGCCAAAATAAGCTAATAACCGATGGAAGTTTTTATTTCCTATTGCCAAATCACCTTAAAGTAACATCAAACTACATTGATTTGAACTGATTTAGATTTTCTTCTGAATGTACATGCCCCCATCACTTCCATTGATTGTTAGCTGTGGTGTCTAAGGTTAGCTGATGTTTCTAGTGACTGTTAGCTGTGGTGTCTAAGGTTAGCTGATGTTTCTAGTGACTGTTAGTTGTGGTGTCTAAGGTTAGCTGATGTTTCTAGTGACTGTTAGTTGTGGTGTCTAAGGTTAGCTGATATTTCTAGTGACTGTTAGCTGTGGTGTCTAAGGTTAGCTGATGTTTCTAGTGACTGTTAAAAAGGTGCTATCTAGCACCAAAGAGGGTTCTTCGGCTGTCCCCATAGGAGAACCCTTTGAAGAACCCCATTTGGTTCCTTGTAGAACCCTTTTGGGTTTCTCCGTTTCTCCTATGGGGACAGCCGCAGAACACTTTTTTCTAAGAGTGTTCTTTCAGGTTAAGGAACCATCTAAGATTGTCAGGACCCGGTTACGAACCTGGGTCTCCGGAGTGAGAAACAGTCACTTAACCAACTGAGCCACGAATAGTCAGCAGAACCCAGAAGATGAGGCAGACACAGCAGTACTTAAGACGGTGTATTTAATAAAGTAAAATGGAGAAGTCCTTCAATACAAAAAGGCAAATCCAAAAGGTGGTAGGAATAGCACAAAAAAGCCCCAAGAGATACTCAAAAACAGAATTCCACAAGAGCATCCACCGGAATCGACAAGAATACACAGAACACTAGGGCTGGGTGCTAACATACAAACACAGAGCACAGAACTGAGGGAAACAAAGGGTTTAAATACAATCAGGGTAAACGAGGCACAGGTGCAAATAATAATGGGGAACAAGGGAAAAAACATAAGGTCAAAAAGCACAATGGGGGCATCTAGTGACCAAAACCCGGAACAACCCTGGCCAAATCCTGACAAAGATTAAGTTGTAAATAGTGAACTAAAGATTTTTCACCTTGGACATTTTAACCAGTGACCTTTCTGTTACTGGCCCAGTGCTCTAAACGCTAGGCTACTTGCCACCCTTAAAAAGAAAAGGGCGAACTCAACTAATGAAGAGAGAAACAGGGACAGAGAGACAGAGAGAGTGTATCGGAGGCTGAAATCTGAAAGGGTTTTCTGGGTCATGGTCCTGTCAGCTCCAGTGGGGATAGGGAGAGATAAGACACTGGTGGAGATAACACACAGGATGAGGAAACACATGGAGACACATTGTCAGACAGGCAAAGAGGAAGAGAATACAGCGGGCTCCTTCAGAGAGAGGGAGTGCCATGTGTGTGACTGTGTTGCGTGGCCGATCTCAGGCACAACACACATTACCCTGTCATTAACACTACCAAGACTTTCGACAGGACTGCAATTTGCCACCGACCATAGTCAAACAGAGTGAACACTGCAGTACAGAGCAGCTTCAGTGAGGGGATGGAGGCTGCAGGCTTGGATGAGTCCTCTGTCTGGGTTTTTATAGTCCTCTGTCTGTGTTATTCTGCGTGCTTTCACAATGTGAGCCAGCAAGCTGGAGTAAAATGTCATTTTTAAAATAATAATCATTGACAACTAAGCTCTCTAATTGTTACTCTAATCCACAAATGGTTCCTCCCTAATAATCCTAGAGTAAATTATGCTGCCATGGTTTACGCTTTTAATACAACTTCTTAGAATTGTGGGATTTCGCAGTGGTTTTTGTCGTCTGGCATTCCAATGTGAACTTCCCATGATTCTTGCTAAATCCAACAGCAGTTAACAGTCTGAGGACACATTTAATTCCGTGCAATTTCGCTGTCATTTCACGGTGCAACCATGCTAAACTCCCCACCTTGAGTCTCTCACAGACCTCCAGTCACAAGCTCAACGTAACAGAGAGTAGATTACACCACCAGATGACTATAGCTCTGCTTAGAATAACCCTTGAGCAGATGAAGGTACAGAGAGCATCAGCTCCCTGGCTCTCCATTAAGCGCTTACTGCCCTGAGAGCCTGGTGACATTTCAACACAGGGCGGGACAAGCAGACAAATCAACCAGGGAGCTCCAGGCTCCTTCATCCCTCTCCTTCCTTCTCTCAGATCAAGGTGTTTTGGAAGAGAAGGAAACAAGGTTTTGGGGCGTTTGACAGAGCATGATAATAAATCATTGGCTGTTACTTTCCCCTTGAGGTTTCTGCTGTGATATAGGCTACAGTACGAATGATGCAGTGTGTACCATGTAGGGGCTTTAACCTGGGCTCTATTACAACGAGGTCCTGTTCCTGCTATGACCACATTTAGAGAAGCTTGAGGTTCACGGTGATCTGCACAGATAGAACAGATAGTGAGAGACAGTGACCTTTTCATTTGTCCGGACACATCGTGCACCTTCTGCTCAGCACACGCATCACATATATGCTCTCGTACACTCGTTATTCTACACACACAGTTAGTTAGCAATGTAACTAGAGAATTACAGTGCAGGCCTTTGAGCCAGGTGCGTGAGCGATCTCCTCTCTCTGACTCCGAGTTGAGTAATCAAATCATGTCTGTCACGGTGTACCTTTTCACTTCTGCAGAGCCACATGTGCTCTGTTTAGGCATATAGTAATGCTTTGATACAGAGCATATGTGTGCTATTTAAGTCTCCTTGTTGGGACATTTCTAAGTGTACCATTTCTGTCCATCCTCCCATGACTCAACATCCCCATCATACTCGGCTATATTCAAGTTGCCAGTCAAGTGCGTATGTGACATCAGTGATTACTCTGCTGTCATAACCCGTAGCCTGAGGTCACATCCTCTACACTACGGGCCCGACGCATTTCAAGGCTACACGCCGTTGACCTTGCTAATAAGTGGGTTCAAAGTTTAATGCTGGGAATGAAGCCCACAACTATGTTGAGTATGGCTATGGTCCATGCTTCATAGCTACAGTTGAAGTCGGAAGTTTGCATACACTTAGGTTGGAGTCATTCAAATTCGTTTTTCAACCACTCCACACATTTCTTGTGAACAAACTATAGTTTTGGCAAGTCGGGTCGGACATCTACTTTGTGCATGACACAAGTCATTTTTCCAACAATTGTTTACAGACCGATTACTTCACTTATAATTCACTGTATCACAATTCCAGTGGATCAGAGGTTTACATACATTAAGTTGACTGGGCCTTTAAACAGCTTGGAAAATTCCAGAAAATGATGCCATGGCTTTAGAATAATTAACATAATTTGAGTCAATTGGAAATGTACCTGTGGATGTGTTTCAAGGCCTACCTGCAAACTCAGTGCCTGTTTGCTTGACATCATGGGAAAATCAATCAGTCAAGACCTCAGAAAAAAAATGTGTTAACCTCCACAAGTCTGGTTCATCCTTGGGAGCAATTTCCAAACCCCTGAAGGTACCACGTTCATCTGTACAAACAATAGTATGCAAGTATAAACACCATGGGACCACGCAGCCGTCATACCGCTCAGGAAGGAGACACGTTCTGTCTCCTAGAGATGAACGTACTTTGGTGTGAAAAGTGCAAATCAATCCCAGAACAACAGCAAAGGGTCTTGTGAAGATGCTGGAGGAAACAGGTACAAAAGTATTTATATTCACAGTGAAACGAGTCCTATATTGACATAACCTGAAAGGCAGCTCAGCAAGGAAGAAGCCACTGCTCCAAAACAGCCATAAAAAAAAGCCAGACTACGGTTTGCAACTGCAAACAGGAGGAATGGCCCAAAATCCACCCAATTTATTGTGGGAAGCTTGTGGAAGTCTACCCGAAACACTTGACCCAAGTTAAACAATTGAAAGGCAATGCTACCAAATACTAATTGAGTGTATGTAAACTTCTGACCCACTGTGAATGTGATGAAAGAAAAAAAAGTTGAAATTAATCATTCTCTCCGCTATTATTCTGACATTTAACATTCTTAAAATAAAGTGGTGATCCTAACTGTCCTAAGACGTTGCCTTTTTACTAGGATTAAATTTCAGGAATTGTAAAAAAAAAAAAAAAAAACGTAATTTAAATGTTTTTGGCTAAGGTTGTCACGCCATGGTCTTAGTATTCTGTGTTCTCTTTATTATTCTGGTTAGGCCAGGGTGTGACATGGGTGATTTATGTGGTTTGTTTTGTCTAGGGGTTTTGTAGTTTATGGGATTGTGTTTAGTTAAGTATTCTAGGTAAGTCTATGGTTGCCTGGAGTGGTTCTCAATCAGAGGCAGGTGGTTATCGTTGTCTCTGATTGGGAACCATATTTAAGCAGCCATAATCTTTAGGTCTCTTGTGGGTGATTGTCTCCTGTCTCTGTGTTTTGCACCAGTTTACACGTTTTTGTAGTTTGTTCATGTATAGTTTTTCTTATAAAAAAAAACATGAACTTCAACCACGCTGCGGTTTTTGTCTGCCTCTCTTTCACCAGAAAACAAACAAAGGTGTATGTAAAGTTCCGATTTCAACTCTGTCCAATCATGCTTTCTCTCTTAATACTAGAATCACGGTGACTGTTGAAGGTCCTACAGATATTAGTATTAAGAGAGAAAGCATGATTGGATGTAGCTATGAAACATGGACCATGGCCATATTCAACATAGTTGTGGGCCTTATCGAGAACAGTTAGCTCAAGCAGCTGATTGATGCTCATCTGGAGAAACTTTCATCTGATCTCACATTGACGCTGAAGCGAACGACATGAATATTGCATTTTCTCCTTCAACTTCTCTTTTTAAAACAATGCTAAATTAGTGCCTTCGTCAGAGCTGCTGATGAAACGGATTCTGATGCATTATTCAATGGCCGAGTTTTAAAACCGTGCCTTAAATGATGGATCATGAGTGCATACATAATATGAACTACTTATACCAGATGACACACAGGTCAAAGGAAGGGAAACCAAAGCTTACTTGACTTTTGATCATGTCTTGACAGTTTCTACTTGTGGTCTGTGTGAGGCTACCCAGGGTTCAGTGTGTTGCTGAATCCCATGGCCTTATCACTGCAGTGGACAGATTGGGATGGCCTTTGGCCGCCTTCATGGCCCAGTGTTTATGGGAATGTGGGTGTTTGCTTCATTGCCTGCCCTGTGCCCTCTCATCCTATTTGACTGCACTGGCTGTGGTTCTAGCTGTAACCCCACCTCTTGTGAATACACTTCCAGCTTCATGTTTGCTCACACCATTCTGCCTCACTGCTCTGTTGAAGATGATTTCAGGCAAACTTCCCCTGTAATCCCCCCTGCTGCTGCCCCAGTCTGGAGGTCCTGTATAGGGGAGGACTGTACCAGGATGCACCAGAGCCCGCAGTCCACTAAGCCAGCCAGGGACAAGGGCAGTCCAGCACCATCTCAACCCAGTCGCCCACCCAGGGTGAACACGTTGGGAGATGGCCTGGTTCATTAGACCAGAGCTTTCATTGGCATGAGGTGGAACATGGTTTACCATCGACTTGAATTGTTTACAGGCCAGCCAGAAGAAAACAAAACTGCTTTCTCAATTTTGCACAGAGCTCTCAGGGTTTCATACCATAGATCATTACATGCCAATAAACTGTACAACACTGTAATTTAGTGTCTGGAAATGTGTAAATGTCAATTCTGTCCCATAACACAGCACTGTTTGGTGAATTGCTGATACCATGCCCTTCTAGGACCCTTCCCCCAGAACTGCTAAGTGGGTCCTGCTTTATCTGAAGTGCTTTCAGAGTGTTGCTTAGAGCCTTTATTTAATTAGTTAAGTACTAAGAGATAAAAGCCACATTCCTACGCCATGACTCAGTCCCCATCAGACTCTGGCCTTAACGTAGGCCAACCTTGCCACAAGCACAGACACAGACACAGACACTCCCCTCTAAAAGGGCTCTCCAGTGTTTTCACAGTTTACGCAAACGAAGCTCAGTTTGCGACGCTTTCCAAAAAAAGATTCAGCCTCACGAAAGTAGAGAGGTACGCAAAAAAAGCTCCATCGGATCCGTTTGCGGACTCCTGTGTGGAGCCCTTAAGGTCGGTTCGTTACAAGTGGGATCTTGTGGTTCAGAACGTTGAATGAAGTTTTCGTGTGACACTTCACTTGACACCTAGCGTCATAACACTTTATGACAAGGTCCGAACGTGTCACAACAGCTGACATAACATGTCCTATGTTATGACGATATTATGAACAGTTATGTCAGCTGTTGACATGACATGGTTATGACCGTGTTATGACGGTAGGTATCAAGTAAAGTGTCACCAAGTGGAACCGTGTTTGTCTGACTCTCAGTATGTATCAGGCTATGAGAGGGATACATGTACCCAAATGCCCAGTACTCTAACCACACATGAAAAGGCTCATAAAACCCAAATCCCAGGGCTGATTAAAGATGAGAAGACTTAAAATAGCACTTCCTTTTGTTTGGAGGATGAGTGAAGCAGAACGTCAGTCAGAGAGAACTCCCTGGTCCCTTCTCTCCCTCCTCCTTTTCCCTTTGTCTTCTTCATTCCTGTCTTCCTTGTATACTAGCACACCAGGGAATGTCTAGGTTTCCCATTCTTTGTAATATTTTTGAATAAAACGTTTCATACGAGAGAAGTGTGTGTGCATTTGAAGCAGAAAGACAGATACTGAATATGCAACTTCAGAGACAAAGAGAACGAGAGAGAGAGCGAGAGAGAGCAAAACAAAGCGAGGCGGAGTAAAGACCGAGTGGGGTTCAATTAGGAGAATGTTGAAGGGGAAACATTAGTCTGGTTTGTTAAAACAACTACATGTCCTTCTTCTTACTGACATGGCTCTTGGACCCTGTTCTCCATTCGATGGTCCCCCAATTACACAAAACAAGGCATACAGAAAATATTATTCATGCCACTTAACCTTTACGGAAGAGAAAGGGAGGAGTAGATGGAGAAAGAAACCGTAAGCAGGAATAGAGAGAAACAAGGAGATATGAGGGAGAGGCACATGGAGAAGGGAGGGGAAAATGAGATAAAAAAATCTAAAGGGGATATAGATCAAACAAGCACAAAAACAAGGGAAAAGCAAGCGTTTATTATAGTGATGCACTGTTCTGAGAATCCATTTCATATTGGAGGGAACATACATCATCACCCCCCCCACCTCACAGTGAAACCCTCATCAGCGCAATCTTAAGACTGCAATTACTCCATTATTCGCCACATGCTCTCATGCTCTGCCAAGACTTTGAAGGCATGCCAGAGAAGCACCTTTGAAACAGAACATTAAAAACGAGGAGGGAGGTGAAAGGGAATTTGCAAATGATACTGGCAGGTAGCTACTAGGGTGGGTAAAATGTTAGTGTGTGGGTGAACACCCAGGTCCGTGATACAGGTCTGTCTTCGACGTCCATCCATGTCTGAGGACATCAGAGAGAAGAAGTGGAAACCAGCCACTAGGGGCAACGGTGAGCGCTGTTACCTTCAAGTAGGTTTTGGTTTTGCTAGGGCATTGTGGATGGGGATGCGGATGGATTTAAGCATCTGCCTCGATTCCAAAGGTTTGAAGATAAAACAAAAATGACTTTTTATTATCCCAAACTTTAACCCTTGTACCTTAACCATGAAGATGTCTGAGTTACTGCCTAAAATGAAGATGTCTGAGTTACTGCCTAAAATGAAGATGTCTGAGTTACTGCCTAAAATGAAGATGTCTGAGTTACTGCCTAAAATGAAGATGTCTGAGTTACTGCCTAAAATGAAGATGTCTGAGTTACTGCCTAAACGTAACCTTTAACACTTCGAAATGTGACGTTTGGAAAACTTTGAAATGTGACGGTTGAGAAACATGGATGAATGAGAAACAGAACATGAATTCTGACGTGAGGCTGTGAGAGCTAAGAGTGTAAAGGCGTCCACGTGATTCCCAACCGAAACAGTTCGCAAGAGTCCGTGCATATATTATGCCCACATTTGTGTTCATTTTGGACTTCGGGTAAGGGGTTTTTCAGCTGTTTAGGCACACGTCACTTTTTCTCGAGGCCAGCCGAATTTCGGGAGCCGAATGCTACGCCCCTTCGTCCGTGATTGGGCAACAGTAGGGATTCTTCGAAAAAGTCTGTCATTCAACAAGAGGATGACTTGTTTTGATGCACATTTCTTCTTTCAGAAATACTGCACCAAAATGTATTTTGCGCAGACTAAGAGCTCCTCGGCAAAAACATAAAAATTAATGACAGATTTGAGTTATCTTAGATTAATTCTGGCTATTTTGAGGAAGTGTATACTGCCTACGGCATCTTCAATAGGAGAAACAGTCCTATTGCTGCTTTCTTTTCTCGTTCTTTTCAAGCGAAGGTCTTTTAAGGGAGTATGCGAGCACACTCGTTCGGTTCGTCTTGCCGACTTCGGCGAGCCGCCAGCCGAACTGAAGCATGCGGACGCCTTCAGCCATACACCTACTACAAAACATGTGAAAGGGAGGAAAGTTCTTTGTCATGCTCCCTTTAACTGATTTACTCATCACTCTTGAATCCTGCCCATATCCCTGGGCAAGAGTTGATGAAACCATTGGATTACTGAAGAGATTCCATCAGATTAGTCTTCTGCCAAGAATCCCAAGCAATGCCGAAAATGCAGCTTCCACCACTAGCCTGTTTTCTGACATCCAGTAGTTTATGACTGGTAACATTCTCACTGGTTATGTTTTATTTAATAAATCAGCTCCAGGTAGCTCTGTGGCTATTCATTATGGTAACGATCTCAGGTAAAAGAGGGCACATGGAGAGATGGAGCTACTGAGTAAGTGATTAAAAAAATATATATACTTGATGTTAGATGGTTCCTCACCACGAAAGTAGTCTATGGGCCAGGAGAAACTGCAATCCCTGGTTTAGTTTTCCTTAAAACAGCCTCGACAAACTTCAGCCACCATAAGCTACCAATGGAAGTCATGCAACATTAATTTTTTATTTTGCTTTGTTTACATGCCCCCAGCACTTCCATTGATTGCTAGCTGTAAATAGTGAACTGCTCCTTTAAGTGTCTTGCTCAAGGACACGTCGACAGATTTTCCACCTTGCCAGCTCGGGTATTCAAACCAGTGACCCTTCGGTTACTGGCCCAACGCTCTAACCACTAGGCTACCAGCAGAGAAAGCGAGTGAGCGAGAGAGAAAAAAAATCTCCCTGACATACTGCTTTGTTGTCTGACTGACAGTGGTGCACTCCACAAGAGGGGACGGCTGGGTGTGTGTTGAGTAGAAGGATTACCCTCCCTTACTCTCACACACCTAATCCGGGGTCAAGTGGTACAGATAATTTGGTGCTGTTACCAAAGTCACCTTCACAAGTACATGGAAAACTTTTGTTTGGTCGAACATTCAAAATTTCACTGCAAGCATGCGTACATTTCACACAAGCTTGCTCATATACAGACAGGTTGCCTATTCATCCACGTCCCAGAGCACTTCCCTTTGCCCTTCTTCATTTGACCCTGTGTATTCTCCCCAGTTCAATCTAGACTTTTAAATATTTAGACTGGAAAATACACAGGTTTAACACAGACACGCCTAGGCATTCATAGTAACCTCCCCTCCTCCATCCATCGCACACGGCTGTCTGAGCAGGAGGTGTCACAGGAGGACAGGGGTGGATTTTGTTCCTCACTGGATGAGTAAACAAGGAGAGTCTAAACACTGAGACAGCCGTTGAGTGACTGACTGGGAATACACCCCCACACACCCAACAACAATGATACCCACACCCCTAGGAACAACATGCACAAACACAAACAGGCAAGTAAACACACACTCCTTTCTGACACAGACATCACACTCACTCCAACTCTGAGGGTGTAACACTCTGGCTGTATGTGGCAGTGTAAGGGGGGTAAATGAGGCTGAACACATGTGAAGACGCAGGGACCTCATCCTTAAACTCAGGCTACCCGCTCCTCAGTCTGACACTGTTTTGGTTTCCTTTCTTTTCCCAATCTTTCAAAAGGTTTTCATCTGAAACGCTTAGCCCAGCTAACCAGGCTTTTTATCCTCAGCCAATTAGCACGCGATTCATTAAATACTGAGCAGCCTGTGAAGTATTCATTTTGAATGCCCACTTTTAAGGGGGAAGCGATGTACAGCCACTTCGCCTTACACAACTCTGCCTCAGATGTCAAATCCAAATCAAATCAAACTTTGTCACGTGCTCTGAACACAACAGGAGTAGACCTTACAGTTGATAACCTGTTCAGGAGTCTTATGGCTTGGGGGTAAAAACTGTTGAGAAGCCTTTTTGTACTAGACTTGGCACTCCGGTACCGCTTGCCATGCGGGAGTAGAGAGAACTGGGGTGGCTGGGGTCTTTGACTATTTTTAGAGCCTTCCTCTGACACCGCCTGGTGTAGAGGTCCTGGAATGCAGGAAGCTTAGCCCCAGTGATGTACTCGGCCATACGCACTACCCTCTGTAGTGCCTTGTGGTCGGAGGCAGAGCAATGACCAGGCAGTGATGCAACTGGTCATTGCAATGCTGTCGATGTTGCAGCTGTAGAACCTTTTGAGGATCTCAGGTCCCATACCAAATCTTTTTAGTTTCCCGAGGGGAAATAGGCTTTGTCGTGCCCTCTTTGCGACTGTCTTGGTGTGTTTGGGCCATACTAGTTTGTTGGTGATGTGGACACTAAGGAACTTGAAGCGCTCAACCTGCTCCACTACAGCCCCGTCGATGAGAATGGGGGCGTGCTCGGTCCTCCTTTTCCTGTTGTCCACAATCATCTCCTTAGTCTTGGTTACATTCAGAGATAGGTTGTTATTCTGGCACCACCCGGCCAGGTGTCTGACCTCCTCCCTATAGGCTGTCTCGTCGTTGTCGGTGATCAGGCTGTTGTGTCATCTGAAAACTTGGTGTTGGAGTCATGCCTGGACATGCAGTCGTGGGTGAACACGGAGTACAGGAAGGGACTGAGCACGCACCCCTGAGGGACTCCAGTGTTAAGGATCAGCGTGGCAGATGTGTTGCTACCTACCCTCACCACCTGGGGGGCCCCCTGCACTCCCTAACTCCACTCACTCATCTTATATTCATGTTTAGAGTGTGTGATTTTCTATACCTGTACTGAACATGTTTCTGTATTCATTGCCTGTGTCTGTCTGTTGTGTGTGTTGTTCGTCTTGGCCATCAGGAGTCTGAGGAAGAGCTGTCTAACAGGCCAGGAGTAAACCCATTGACCTTTTCATATATCGGAGGAACATTAGATTCCATACGGATGAGAGATTCTCAGCAGTAGCACAGAGCTCACACTCAGTGTGTCCCTCTATCTGGGCCCACTTAAAAAGACTCATCAGACCCAATTCTAGGTTATTTTTCATCTCTCCATCTCGTGGTTGCATCTTTCCATCTCTTCATATTCCCCTCCTTTCACCGGCCACTCTCAACATCGACTTCTCAATAATTGTACCCCCTTATTGCAACTAACTAAACAAAACCCTCTCTTGAATACATTATTAATTAATTATAGTGACATTTGGGCAGTTTGTTCATGTATCTATTCTGTCTATGGAAACGTAACCTAACAACTACAAGGTGAATTGGGTAGCGAAGGTCATGTAGGCCTATTTAATCAAACCTTCTTTGATTGTTCAACTGTGTATCTGTGTCTGTCCTCACACGAGAGAGAAAGTAAGGCCTAGCTTATGAATTGATGCACAATTACTGCATGCTTGCCAATAGGCAGCAGTGTAGCCTAGTGGTTAGAGCATTGGACTAGTAACTGAAAGGTTCCAAGTTCAAATCCCAGAGCTGACAAGGTACAAAATATGTCGTTCTGCCCCTTAATAGGCAGTTAACCCACTGTTCCTAGGCCATCATTGAAAATAAGAATTTGTTCATAACTGACTTGCCTAGTAAAATAAAGGTAAATTTTTTTTTTTTAAATAGGTGAGACAAAAGAGGAGCTTGCTTGAACAGCGTTGGACAAATCCAGGCCAAATTCTCACTGGCTTTCATAATTCCCCATTCGCAAACTCAGCATGAGTCCACGCAGGCGGGAGGGGAGGGTTGAAATCACGGAGGGCACGCACGCGACCCTTTATGAGGGTGCAATCATGCATGAAGACCACCCCCTCTCTCACACAAGCATCTGCCATAAACAGGCATTCCCATGCTTAACAACCCAAGTGTGGTCTGCTTGCTCTCTCTACAGCCAGAAAGGTAGACTATAGTTTTACACTAGTCTATATGGAACTATAGGCACATGACACCAGGGTTGGGCTCATTTCAGAATCTTGGAATTGACCCCCATTCAACTCATGAGTGGAAATTAGAATTGGCCACATCCCACAGGAAGTAGAATTTAATTCAATACAATTTAAATAAATGCCACTCAGTCATAGTGTTCACATGCTAGTCAGAACTAGGAAACTCTGAAATGTCCAACTTACTGTAGTAATACATGTGCCTTGTTTGACAAGTAAACACGGCTGAAATTTCAGAGTTTCCTGGTTCCGACTAGCACATGAATGCGCTAATAGAACATGAGTTTAATTCAATCTGACAGGTCACACTTCCAGATACCAAAGAATATACAGTATATATACAAAAGTATGTGGACACCTTCAAATGAGTGGATTTGGCTATTTCAGCCACAACCGTTGCTGACAGGTGTATAAATTTGAGCACACAGCCATGCAATCTCAATAGACTAACATTGGCAGTGGAATGTCCTTCCTGAATAGCTCAGTGACTTTCAATGTGGCACTATCAAAGGATGCCACCTTTCCAACAAGTCAGTTTGTCAAATTTCTGCCTTGCTAGAGCTGCCCTGGTCAACTGTAAGCGCTGTTATTGTGAATTGGAAAACTCTAGGAGCAACAACGACTCAGCCGTGAAGTGGTTGGCCACACAACCTCACAGAACAGGACAGACGATTGCTGAAGCACGTAAAAGTCATCTGTCATCGGTTGCAACACTCACTACGGAGTTCCAAACTGCCTCTGGAAGCAGCATCAGTACAATTACTGTTTGTCGGAAGCTTCATGAAATGGGTTACCATGGCTGAACAGCCACACACAAGCCTAAGATCATCATGCGCAAATCCAAGAGTTGGCTGGGGTGGTGTAAAGCTCACTGCAAATGGACTCTGGAGCAGTGGAAACGCATTCTTTGGAGTGATGAATCACACTTCACCGTCTGGCAGTCTGATATATGAATGTGGCTTTGGGGTATGCTAGGAGAACGCTACCTACCCAAATGCATAGTGTCAACTGTAAAGTTTGGTGAAGGAGGAACAATGGTTTGGGGCTGTTTTTCATGGTTTGGACTAAGCCAATTAGTTGCAGTGAAGGGAAATCGTAATGCTACAGCATACAATGACATTCTAGACGATTCTGTGCTTCCAACTTTGTGGCAACAATTTAGGGAAGGCCCTCTCCTGTTTCAGCATGACAATGCCCCCATACAGAAAGCGAGAAAATAAAGAAAATGAACCATAAAGAAATAGTTTGTCAAGATTGGTGTGGAAGAACTTAACTGGCCTGCACAGAGCCCTGACCTCAACCCCATCAAAAACCTTTGGGATGAATTGGAACGCTGACTGCGAGCCAGGCCTAATCACCCAACATCCTTGCCGGATCTCACTAATGCTCTTGGCTGAATGGAAGCAAGTCCCGGCAGCAATGTTCCAACATCTAGTGAAAAGCCTCCGCAGAAGAGTGGAGGCTATTATAGCAGCAAGGGGAGGGGGGGGAGCAACACCATATTAATGCCCATGATTTTGGGAAGTTCAATAGGCAGGTGTCCACATACTTTTGGTCATGTAGTGTATCACTTTTCTCTGGAAACAAATGTTCATATAATCTTTTCACTAATTGCTTAGAATAGACCATTATATTTCCAGCACAATTTAATTTGTTTGGCTTCTTTTTGAAAGCCACGGGGTCAACTTGAGGGTTGAACTAATGCATTCTGGTAAGTAATATATATATATATATATATAATAATTCAAATGTAAGTGATTAATGAAATATAGTCTTAAATTCACATGTAATATGTGATATGCATGTTTTATGTACAATATTTATATTTGTATAGACTAGGCCTTGAAGTGACATTTGAATTAAATTATATTTCCTTTATTCAAATTTGAATTCTGTATCCCGTTTACTATTTCAATTAAAATTCAAGAATTGAAATTTGATATTTTCTAAATTAAGCCCAACCCTGGAGGACACACATCTCTGTTGAATAGAACCCGTGTCCGACTTCGCTGGACATTATGTGCCAGGAGACTCCCGTCTTCCTCTCCAATTAAGTGGGTATCCCCACCACCACTATTCACCTCCACCAGCAACAAGTAGGTTAGCCCAGTGTAGAGTTGGATATTGAGTGAACTCATGTCATTAGACCTGAAATCGAAGCTTACAAAATAATCGGTGTCCCCAAGGTGCGCATGATCCCCATGAGTTGGTAGTTGTATTGTTGCGTTCAGTATGTTTCTCCAAAGGCCACTCTGCCGGACTGCAATGTCACCTAAATAACGCACAGTTATTCGCGTTGACAGCCTGTAAAGACACGGTGTACACGAGTGACATGTATTGTCAGTCATAATCAGACAGTGTTTTTTTTGGGGGGGGGGGGGGGATAGACGACGACGACGACTTATAAATATATCTAAACTAGTCTATATGACAGCGTTTAACCACGTACCTCTTGTTCAACGTATTCCAGTAAATAGGTTCCATGTTACCTGCAGCTATTCCCAGTAGATCCACAAGAAAGATAAAAATAAATCCCAAGCCATTACAGCCGTCCCAAAACGCCAAAGCCATCCCTGCTCCTCGGCTCTCTCCTGCCATTTTACCCCAAAAAGTGACGGGGAATCGATTCAGACAAAGAATCGTTTGGAGACTGCGAACGAAGTTCACGAAATCCCTGGAAGCGCACAGCTATTGTGCGACTTCGGAAAACGCATAAGAAAAAACGTCCCAAAAATCTATCAGAAAACAACATTCAGAGTAGTTGGAATGTGGTTAGAGATACAATGTGTCAACCTCTTGAGTTTAAAGTGCATTAGTGGAAATATTCAGCTTTCTGGTTTAAAATGTGTCCAGCAATTATGGACATTATTGCATGACAAAGCCTATATCTTTCATCTCTCCTAATGTCACCTCTCCAGACAAATGCAAATGCGTTGAAGGTCGCGAATATCGGAGTAACCGCATTCTACCACTTTGGAAGCGTAATTTTGGATAGCGGGCGTTTATCTTCATTGGCAAAGTGCCATTGCCTACCTTGCCACGCAGATGCACTGCTTTGCTTGCTCAAATGTCCCTGACTCATACAGCCTAGTCCAATGTTGTATAAGAAAACATTCGCTGACCCAAGTTGATCGCCTATTCGCTGTGCTCTTGTTGCAGCACTTGAATGCTTAACGCATTAAGGATTTCCCCGCTTTCTCCATTGTTATGCCTTCTGCGTCTTAGCGCACACAAAGAAATGCCCATTCTATCCGTCATTTATCCTTTCCACTATTATGGCACAATCTTGCCATTAAAAAAGATCAAGTCAAACTTAGGTCAAACTTCAAAAAGGACAGGCAGTCACTGAATATTGCCATATTCAACATATTGCACCTCGATTAACTCGTTTTGATCAAAGCCAGTTTCCTGAGAGGTCTCTAATGTTCACTATACTGCTTTATGTCCGTTGCATCCTTTTCTCTCAACCTCGTACTATGCTGCACACTGATAGAGTAGCTATGTATAGGGATGGAGTGCAGTAGCTCATGCTATGCAAGACTACTTGTGTCCCAGAGTGTAGCTCTGGGAGACCCCCTTACTATTGTCACTACCCAAACTGATGACATACCCAAATGAAACATGCCCTCTAATCAGTATAACACACGAATCGGAACAACTTTCCACACAATGTATATCCTCCTTTCGCCATTATGGCAGCGACGGGTCGACTTCGGATTGTCTAATGTCGACAGTGGCCAAGGAACATAGTGAAAGGGCATGTAGCCTGTGACCAACATATTTTGCCCCGAATATTGTGGCAGATGCCGTGTCAAATGTTGGTTAAGAAATGCCAGATGTGCAGTAACAAGCTTGTAGCTCCCCCAGCCGTTATTCGGTAACAGATGCTATTCATTTATAATATAGCAATTCAGCAACTAATTTCCAGTAGTTTCATGATTGGAAAAGCAGAAAAGAGAGCGGAGTAAAGTGCAGAGTATAGGACAACAAAACTGAACCTACCATGCCCCCACGTGGGCAACAAGTAAAACCGCAGGCAGTGTAATATCACATATTGTAGTCTTTGGTAGTACGTAAGACCGACCACCAAGAACGTCGGACGTGCGCAGTATATCACAGCTGAGCATCGACGAAGAGTGGCAATTCAACTTGTGGAATCGTCTGGAAAGGACCTCACCTACCTCATCTCCATACTGTTTTTATTTATTTACTTTTCTGCTCTTTTGCACATCAATATCTCTACCTGTACATATATATATATATCCCATTTAGCAGACGCTTTTGTCCAAAGCGACTTACAAGTCGGCTGGGGCCACTACTTTTACATATGGGCGGCCCCAGCGGGAATCGAACCCACGACGCTTGGCGTTGCAAGCGCCATGCTCTACCGACTGAGCCAGAGTTAATCTGCAAAATTGTAATTATTTGCCTACCTCCTCATGCCTTTTGCACACAATGTTTATAGACCCTTTGTGTTATTGACTTGTTTATTGTTTACTCAATGTGTAACTCTGTTGTCTGTTCACACTGCTATGCTTTATCTTGGCCAGGTCGCAGTTGCAAATGAGAACTTGTTCTCAACTAGTCTACCTGGATAAATAAAGGTGAAACATTTTTTTTGAAAAAAAAGTCTTCCCTTTAAAACAATATGTAATAGCGAAGTTATGACAACACATTCATATTGCATTCCACACAGTTTATTTATTCTGTAACACGTCTATTCAAAAGGAAAACTATATACACAATTCCCCCCCTCTCCCCATCTCAAATGCTGCTGTGGTGGACAAGCAGAAGTCAAATCCCATAACATTTCCCACAAAACGAATGAACCAATTCTGCAAGAGACATTCCTCTAATAGCTTTAACATTATATTTGAATTTTTACAGCACTCACTTTAATCCCAATTACTGCAATTTTACTGCTCTGTTAGAAGGGCAAATGTCCCAAAACAACCCAACGCCAAAAATCATTGGATACACTTCACCAGGTCAAGCATTACTTAGGGATGGTGGGGAAGGGGACATCACACATGGGCAATTTAATTCTGTACATTTAAGGCAAGTAAAACCAAAAAGGTTCAAATAACCAAACAAAAATGAGTAAAGAGGAATTAATCGTTGACTATTTATATCCAGGAGTTGAAACTTGCCAACCAGATGTGTGTGTGTGTGTGCGCGTGTGTGAATGTAACAGGCCATGAGCATAGTTGTATATGTTCAGTCATTTTGAGAGTCCATGTTCACAAGGTGTGTGTTAACTCCTGGTTGAGACCTTAGTCAGCTGGGTTCCATCTCACCCTCAGCCCAGGACTGGGACAAAGCTGGTTTCTGGGAGGCTCTCCTCTACCGTCTGCTCCCCTCTGAGACCATCCCATGTCCAGCTGTGATCCAGTCCAACAGGGTATGAGAGCCCACAGGCCTCAGCCGCCAACACACAGCAGACAGTCGTCCAACAGAGGCCGCTACATGGACAGAGCAATGAGGTGGTGGTGTCCATGAGGTATCCTGCAGAAACAACACTATTAAGACTAGGATGATTAAACACAAGAACCCTGATCATAATAGATTCATAAACTATTACATCCCAGAACCACTGGGTATAGCATGAGGAACCGGGGGGCTGTCCAGACATACCTAGATGTCCAAACTCATTAAAACGGACACATATCCTGAAGAACCTATTAATTACCCAACTCTCCACTGAATACCTATCACGACAATTGGTACAGCAAACCTATTAAATAGGATCTCTAGTCAAATAATTTATGTAGTTCCCCCGTGTCGCAACCTGTCCTACGTGGGACTTCAGGTAGATAGTAACCTAGAAAGTCAACAGAAAGTACACCTGTAACAAAGAACATACATTTTCCCCAGTGAGCCCCTTTCTAAAAACAGATGGTCACATCGTTAACTTGCCTTCTGTGAATCTCTGGGTGGTCAGCGCAGCATCATTCTGCAACACTGAAGAATTTGGTCTTCTGTGTCAAGGTCGTCCTCAATGTTGTCTTTTCTTGTGGCGAATGCCGAGGGAAAGGCAATCCTTGAGGAATACTGTCCAGTAAGAGAGTAAATACAACGAGACGGGGCATACTCAGTCAAACCTGTCCATCTCCCAACACTCGGCTCTGTGATTTGATAAATGTTCAACTAGACCCAACAAAAGCACAAGATGAACAAGCTTCACGACTGACCCCACCCGTACCAATGAGTCCGTTGCCTGTGTAAAAAAATAAAAAATGTTCTCCCCATTTTAGTAGTTTATTTTCTAGAACATTCAATAATTCTCGTTAGAAGTCCATTTAACATCAGGAGGCCTCCAGTCACATGGTCCCAGCATGCCAAACCCCATGACACGTAGCACAGGATTTTGTAAAAGGGGGGGGGGGAAATCAACTAGGGCAAGGATGCAGGAGGCCGGCCTGATGAACAAGTCTCTGTTGGAGGTACAAGGAGAGAGAGCGGAAGGAGTCTGATTTTTGACTCCTCTCTGCCCAGCTCAGGTTCACTCCATCTCACTCCAACCCTTGGCATCAAATGATAGCCACATATTACATTATCACAGCCCCCCAAAAATAATATCCATTCTCCTTGATACATTAGTTGTTGTTTTTTGGGGGGGGGGGCTTTTCCCCCATTAAAAATATAATCCAGACCGGTTAAAGCGAAGACCGTTTCAGTTTGCTGATGACGTACCGATCATTCCTCTGCCCACATCTTCAAAATCTCAATTGTCACAAGATTTAGGCAATGAGGAAAAGCAAGAGATCATTCATGAATAGTAACAACCCAGACATTCAAAGATAAAAAAAAACACACGACTGCTACATTCCCCATGCTAGTTCCTCGTGTGTGTTGTAGAGGACGACAACATGGCGGTGGACAGATGTCTTCACCTTATTAGGATGTGTTTCTCAGAGAGCAGTAAGAGAAGGCAGTGTTCAGCCGTGTCCACCTTGGTTTCATTTACAGTTGCTCATCTTCTGGGATTCTAATACTTCTTCAGCACAACTCTACTCATTAGCTCCAAAAGATTTGTTTAAAGTCTAGCTTCATCTCAATGCACTGTTGTACATTTCAGTTTTTTGGAATACATTCATTTCCACACCCAGATTTTTTTTTTTTAAGTAAAAATAATTACCATAGAGGCAAAAAAAACAACTAAAACAACAATATAAAAATACAATAGTGTAGCAGCTTCAAAAGTGCTCCATATCAAGTCCAAATACTTTCACTTTGTTTAAAAACTGACATTCTATTCAAAAAGCAACAAAAAGACAGCACTCTAGCTATCAATACTAGGGTTAACATACGCAGTGGCAATCGTCTGCAAAACTGCATGGAAGCAGGAAAGCAAGACCTCAACACTGACATGTCGTTAAAGGCAATAGATCCCCTTGGAAAATGCAAGGGACTTCTCTGGTCTTACCAACTCTCATAACCACAAGGAAGAGAATGATTAAACATAACTTTATGGTTCTTTAAACGAGAGTGACTTAACTGCAGTAAAATACACCTCGGAAATCTGCCTTGAATCATAAGATCTGTTTTCACAGTTGTATCAGCGAATCAGAGCCCATGGACCGTCGTGACTCACCATGGAGAATGAGGGCAGCAATGCACCAATGACAAAACACAGACGGCCAGTCGGGTAACTGGACACCAAAGCAAAAGACCTTCATGAAGTCATTTAGGGGATGAGGAGCTGGTGAAAGATTGGTTGAAAAGAGCCCTCTCCACTCTCGCTTAGAGATTCCATGTACAAAACATACACATTCATTTGCTACCAATCACTCCTATACATCTGATATGGGCACACATTGCATACATTCTTCAAAGTAAAAAAGTTTCATGGAACAAAGTAAAAACATGGCCTTTTTATGCATCTCTGTAAGCAATAAAAATTGTGCAGGCTTTAAGTCTACCACACAAACCCACCAGCATTCAAAGAAACGTTTTCTTCCACTACTTATCTACAACTAGTTTTGTTTATCTAAGTGCAAACCTTCAAGTTTTTTTCTTAATAAAATGCAATTTGTTATAGCTTTACATTTTATATAAAAACTTAAAGAAAAAAAAAGTATATACTTTCCAAAAGAAATCCTCATCACCCGACATTATTATTGGAGATGTAACCTCCAGTTCCTTACTTAGGTATGTTTGCACACACACATCCACATGTGTGTATTCATATTGTAGACACAATATGCACATTTTGCATCCTAAAAACAAGAAAACAAACTGGCAAAACGTAATTTCAAAAATTGAAACCCTGTGATAAAGTGCATTAGTTTAGTTTAAGGTGCTTAACTGTAAGAAGTGCAGGAGGGTACTCCTCTGCACCCCCCCCCCCCCCCTCACACAGAGATGAGAGAGAAAACACTACTTTTCCAGGTCCTCATCTGAGGGGGCAAAGTAGCTCAGCAGTGCACATTCGTCATTGTCTGTGTGGGTGTAGGTGAGGGTTTGTGTGTGTGTCAGTGTCTGTTTTAATCCAGGTATAAGGCCTCAGGTGGATTCAGGTAGATGCTGTGGATCAATAATCCTCCACTGTTTCCATCTCACCCAGGTTCATCCTGTCCCCAGCGCTCAGGAATGAATATCCTGCAGGACAAAACACCACAGTTCATCTCTATATCCACAACTAATATGGAATCTACTACTATCCAGTTGGAAAGTTACCCCTCTCCCAGGTTACCGGTATACACACACACACAAATACACAATACTTCAACTCCATGTAGAGTTTACTTTTTACTGTGCTGAGACATTTAATAAATGTACTGTGGGTATTATTATTATTATTGACTGAGTGTCTGAATACCTAAGATGCTAGGGTCAGAGTGAAGCATCATGGTCTGTTTCTTCTTCATCTTTACAGCCTGACTGTCATACATTCCTCCCTTTCCCATCTGGGCTGCCTGGAACATGGACTACATAGGGAGAGGACATAACAGGGGTTTTGCTCAATCAAATAAGTGGTGTAGAGCATGAGAAGAGTATAGATGTGATTACATCAAGAAAACAAATGCATGTTGATGACATGAACTGAGGACAGAGCCTACCTGGACGGAGCCTACCTGGATAGGAAAGTTGGACAGCCCTGAAACTTCCTTTGATAGCTGGTGAGGGAAAGGGATGGTGGTTACTGATAAGCTCTTCTACGCATACACAACCACAGAACAAAATAGAAATGCAACAATTTACAGTTCATATAAGGAAATCAGTCAATTGAAATTAATTAGGCCATAACCTATGGATTTCACATGAATGGGAATAAACATATGCATCTGACCAACAGATAGATATATATTTTTTAAGGTGTCTGGTGTGACCACCATTTGCCTCATGCAGCACAACATCTCCTTCGCATAGTTGATCAGGCTGTTGATTGTGGCCTGTGGACCATTGTCCCATTCCTCAATGACTGCAAAGTTGCTGGATATTGTCAGGAATTGGAACACGCCGATGTACACGTCGATCCAGAACATCCCAAACATGCTCAACGGGTGACAAGTCTGGTGAGTATATGAAGGCCATGAAAGAATTGGGACATTTTCAGCTTCCAGGAATTGTGTTTAAATCCTTGCGACATTGGGCCGTGGATTATGATGCTGAAACATGAGGTGAGGGCGGCGGATGAATGGGCCTCAGGATCTCATCACGGTATCTCTGCATTCAAATTTCCATTTATAAAATGCAATCGTTTTCGTTGACCATAGCTTATGCCGGCACATAACCCCACCATGGGGCACTGCGTTTACAATGTTGACATCAGCAAACCACTCGCCCACACGACGCCATCTGCCCGGTACAGTTGAAACCAGGATTCAACCATGAAGAACACACTTCTCCAGCATGCCAGTGATCATTGTAGGTGAGTATTTGTCCACTGAAGCCAGTTGCAACACCGAACTGCAGTCAGGTCAAGACACTGGTGAGGACGACGAACACACAGATGAGATTCCTTGAGATGATTTCTGACAGTTTGTGCAGAAATTCTTTGCATGAGCAAACCCACAGTTTCATCAGCTGTGTGGCTGGTCTCAGATGATCCTGCAGGTGATAAATCCGGATGTGGCGGTCCTGGGCTGGCATGGTTACACATGGTCTGTGGTTGTGAGGCCAGTTGGACATACTGCCAAAGGTGGCTTATGGTAGAGAAATGAACATTAAATTCTCTGGCCACAGCTCTGGTGGACATTCCTGCAGTCAGCATGCCAATTGCACACTCCCTCAACTTGAGACATCTGTGGCAAAACTGCACATTTTAGAGTGGCCTATTGTCCCCTGCACAAGGTGCACCTGTGTACTGATCATGCTGTTTAATCAACTTCTTGATATGCCACACCTGTCAGGTAGGTGGATTATCTTGGCAAAGGCAAAAAGCTTAATAACAAGGATGTAAACATTTGTTCACAACATTTGAGAGAAACAAGCTTATTGTGTATATGGAACATTTTTGGGATCTTTCATTTCATCTCATAAAACATGGGACCAACACTGTTGGTCAACAATGCTGCGTTTAATATTTGTGTTCAGTATAACTAGGAATAAAGTGACAGATCGTAAACAGTAGCAGCAGTATATGTGATGAGTCAAAAAAGGTTGTTCGAAAAGGGGTCAATGCAGTCGTATGGCTTGGGGGGTAGATGCTGTTTAGGGTTCTGTTGGTTCTAGACTTGGTGCATCTCTACCGCTTGTCGTGCGATCACAAAGAGAACAGCCTCTATACCAGTGGGTCTGGATGGCATGGAGCTCAGCTACAGTGATGTACTGGGTAGCACCTACCCTCTGTAGCACCTTGCCAAGTTGTCATACCAAGTGCAGATGCAGCCAGTCAAAATGCTCTCAATGGTGCAGCTGCAGAACGTTTTGAGAATCTGAGAGCCCATGCCAGGTCTTTTCAGCCTCGTGTTACTTGAGAACCAATGCTGGACTTTCAAATCAAAGTTTATTTGTGTTCAGAATACATACAACACACACCTGTTGTTGCTGCTGTTGTCTCTGGTGGTTGGCTTTCTGTTTGGCTCGGCGCTCCAGGAACTGCTTGGCAAACTCTTTGGCTTCCATGGTGTCGCCCAGGTAGGAGCGGATAAAGTCATGGACCTCGTAGGGAGACTCCACCTCCTTCAGGTAGGCCACGATGGTTGCCACTGCTCAGAGGACGACAACAGACATTTACACTTAACCCCAGGGGGAAAGAGAAAGGCCAAGTGCTGGAGTCAGGCAACTAAGGAGATGTTTGTGTAGGTGTGAAGGTCAGTGAAGACATTTGACAGATCCAGTGATGTAGGAAAGGAGTGCGTTTGTTACCGTCCAGTGAGGAGGAGGAATTGTTAGCAGAGGTGTTGAGTGCGTGCAGCATCTGTTCACACCAGGTGGTGAAGCCATCCTGGGGCTTCATGCCCTGCAGCAGTTTCAGCAGCTTGTCCTCCTCCTCTGTACGCTTCTTCCTCAGCATGTACTGCTCACTGCAGGGGGACACAGAAGCAACCATTACGCACATACAGAAACGCAGGCCTTCGAACAGTTTACATGCACACAAAATGCTAACGCGAGGCTTTGAACAGACGCATGCACACAGCGTGAGCGTGCACACAGGGAGGAGTACCTGAGAGATGGGCTGCTGCGGCTGTTCTTCATGCCCATATTGCGGAGGCTGTTTTGGTTCTTCACAGCCTCCTCCCAGACACCCATCCCTCCAGAGCTGCCTTTGGGCTCCATGCCCCCACCAGACCACATGCCCACAGACCCCTCACCCCACTGGCCCATAGACAAGCCTCCATGCTGGGGTAGAGAGAACAGAGGAACATCTGTCAGTGTTCACACTGCAGAGAGCACCACAAGAATTATGACTGATTGATCACAGTGAATTATTGTTACGTTTGTTTGTGTCAATTCATCCCATAAGGGATGGGTTTGCCAACGGGCGATTTGACACGGAAATAAAATGTAATTTATTCATATGGGCATTGTAATAAATATCCGCAGATTACACATTTCTTCTCAGGAAACTACTAGTGTGTCAATTAATCCCTGCTTTGAAATGGAATAGACTTGACAGGACAGCCCGTGTAAAGGTTTTGGGGTTGTGTGCGTCTCCTCACCCTGTCTCTCTGATGCTGGGCCCTCTGGTGCTGGGCCTGCTGTTTGAGCAGCCTTTCGGTCTCCAGCTCCAGCAGGCCGAGGCTCTTGCCTTGTTTGGAGAGGGCTGAGGCCTGGGAGCCGCTCCACCCTGACCCAGAGACACACCCTGGTGCCCCGGGCTGGGCCTGCTGTAGCAGCTTCATGATCAGCTCCTGCTGCTGCCGACACTGCTGCTTACGCCTGTACAGCTCCTCCTCATCACGCCTCTTCTGTTCCTCCTGCTGCCTCCTCTTCTCGACCTGCCGCTTGCGCTCCTCCTCCTCTCGCTTGGCCCTGAGTTCAGCCTCACGCCGGTCTTGGAGCTGCGGTACAGCAGATGAACACACAGGGAGAGAGAGAGAGCGAGAAAGAGAGTCAGACCGAGAGAGACAGGGAGACCGAGAGTAAATGAAACGAAGACGGTACCTTCTGAAGCTGCTCCAGAGATGGCCCCTGAGTGGAATGACTCATGGTTAAGTCCCATAGGTTGGCCTCACCACCTAGAAAGAGCCACAAACACATTACTGCCATACAATGACAATATGTACAAGGACATCTGTGTGAATAAAAATATTTATAGCTGAGGTGCCTCAGTGTGGGGGGGATATGAAATATTGAGTGCGTTGAGCAGAATAATCTCTTCAAAACTGGTTGAATGGTTATTTTTTTACCATGGTGGCACCTGCCAATTACTACAAGTAGGATAAACTACACCTGCTGAGAATCACTTGCCTCCAACAAAATTAATTACAATTTAGCATTTTACCCAGGCCACTTTAATTAAGTTCAAAATCGTCACGTGAGATTCGATTTTTGTTTTTGTCCTGTGCATTTGTAAATCAAATATGCTTGAACACAAAAAAAGTTTAATTCAAACTTATTCTAGAGGAAAAAGCAAATCATGTGTGGGTTCCAATATATATTTGACCGCATCTGCGTAAAGTGTGCTTATATAAAGGTGTATGTGAAGCAGGGAAGATGCATCGTGTTCCTCTTCAGTACCTGACTGCTGGGAGGCCGAGGTATGCATGTCCCACATGGACCCATTATCAGGTACTGACATGGACCTGTTCATCGAGGGCATCATGCTAGAATCTCCACTCCTGCAAATACACACATTAATACACTCACATACATTGTGTGTGTGCGTGTGTGTGTGCGCGTGTGTGTGTACCTGTTCATGTGCTGGAACCTCATCTGTAGTTGCTGGTATAGAGCTGCAGTAGCTGCCTGCTCCAAATGTTTCTTAAGCAGCTCCTGGTCCATATTGCCCTAGAGAATAACATGACCTACAGGGTTACCATACCGACTGTAGCACAGTTACAGACAACACCCTAGCACACTACTATGCTACTGATTATCTGCTCTGATAGACATGTTAGAGCTACAGGAGCTCTTCAGTAGATTTTACCTCGGCCACTGAGGTACCCTGCTATAAATTCCTCACAGAAAATAAGTTTACCACAGTCAAGTATCTGTGCCTTTGCAGTACTTTAATTAGCCAACCAACCGGTGAACAGAAACAAGAAACACCCAGACAGACATGTGCTCGTTGACTCACAGAGGGCCCCCGAGATGGTGGGGGCTGTCTCACCAGGAGGGGCGGGGGGAGGGGCCGGGGGAGAAGGGCACGCGGCCCCACATTTTGATGACGTCACCCAGGGGTTGGAAGCCTTCATCACAACCCCTCTTTACCAGCAGGGTCATGGTGAAGTAGCCGGCCTGGAACCACTCACACATCTCCACCGTGGAGAAAGGACCTGGACCGGGAAGACATGGTTATGACAAAACAAGATGACAATGTGATAAAGTATCTGTAAGATATTATAAGCAACAAGTAGTGATATGTAAAAAATAAAATCACTGAACGTGTGCATGCGCACATATACAGTAGGGCAAAAAGTATTTAGTCAGCCACCAGTTGTGCAAGTTCCCACTTAAAAAGATGAGAGGCCTGTAATTTTCATGACAGGTACACTTCAACTATGACAGACAAAATGGAGAAAAAAAATCCAGAAAATCACATTGTAGGATTTTTAATGATTTTATTTGCAAATTATGGTAGAAAATAAGTATTTTGTCACCTACAAACAAGCAAGATTTCTGGCTCTCACAGACCTGTAACAACTTCTTCAAGAGGCTCCTCTGTCCTCCACTAGTTACCTGTATTAATGGCATCTGTTTGAACTTGTTATCAGTATAAAAGACACCTGTCCACAACCTCAAACAGTCACACTCCAAACTCCACTATGGCCAAGACCAAAGAGCTGTCAAAGGACACCAGAAACAAAATTGTAGACCTGCACCAGGCTGGGAAGACAAACTGTGATAGGTAAGCAGCTTGCTTTGAAGAAATCAACTGTGGGAGCAATTATTAGGAAATGGGGATCCACGCAAGACCTCACCCCGTGGGGTCAAAATGATCACAAGAACGGTGAGCAAAAATCCCAGAACCACACGGGGGGGACCTAGTGAATGACCTGCAGAGAGCTGGGACCAAAGTAACAAAGCCTACCATCAGTAACAAACTACGCCGCCAGGGACTCAAATCCTGCAGTGCCAGACGTGTCCCCCTGCTTAAGCCAGTACATGTCCACGCCCATCTGAAGTTTGATAGAGAGCATTTGGATAATCCAGAAGAAGATTGGGAGAATGTCATATGGTCAGATGAAACCAAAATAGTCGTGTTTGGAGAACAAAGAATGCTGAGTTGCATCCAAAAAACACCATACCTACTGTGAAGCATGGGGGTGGAAACATGCTTTGGGGCTGTTTTTCTGCAAAGGGACCAGGACAACTGATCCGTGTAAAGGAAAGAATGAATGGGGCCATGTATCGTGAGATTTTGAGTGAAAACCTCCTTCCATCAGCAAGGGCATTGAAGATGAAACGTGGCTGGGTCTTTCAGCATGACAATGATCCCAAACATACCGCCCGGGCAACGAAGGAGTGGCTTCGAAAGAAGCATTTCAAGGTCCTGGAGTGGCATAGCCAGTCTCCAGATCTCAACCCCATAGAAAATCTTTGGAGGGAGTTGAAAGTCCGTGTTCCCCAGCAACAGCCCCAAAACATCACTGCTCTAGAGGAGCTCTGCATGGAGGAATGGGCCAAAATACCAGCAACAGTGTATGAAAACCTTGTGAAGACTTACAGAAAATGTTTGACCTCTCATTGGCAACAAAGGGTATATAACAAAGTATTGATATACACGTTTGTTATTGACCAAATACTTATTTTACACCATAATTTGCAAATAAATTCATTAAAAACCTACAATGTGATTTTCTGATTTTTTTTCTCATTTTGTCTGTCATAGTTGAAGTGTACCTATGATGAAAATTACAGGCCTCTCTCATCCTTTTAAGTGGGAAAACTTGCACAATTGGTGGCTGTATATCTAAAAATGTATATGTGTCTACCTTGGATATCTCCCTGGGGATCCTTGTAGAACCACTTCATGGCTGCCTCGTGGGAGAGGGGCAGGGCACAGTCCCTATGGGTCGAGTGTGTGTGTCCAGCGGCGTGCGTGTGAGAGTGTGGGGCTGGGTGTGTGTGAGAGTGAGAGGTGATTGTGTGGCTCTCCTGTAGTGCTTGAGTGAAACACTCCTCCTCAAGGGATGTGTCCTGCAGTGAGGCAACCATCTTTTCAGCCTCCTACAAGGGAGTAAATAAATATGAACATTTACGTCACACACATTCCCCCAGTACAAGCATAATCACACGCCTGACAATAGATCCGGTATTGAACGTCCAATCAAATTTATAGGGTACTGCAACCCGCCTCGTACCTGTTGCAGGTGCTTCATGCCCTCGTCCTCCTCTGCTTCTCCCCCTGACGAGGGGAGGAGAGATCCAGAGGGAGGAGGCATCAGGCTGGAAGTGGTGGTGGAGGGGGGGTCTGGGCTGAGCTGGGCACCACTCCCTGGAAGTGGGCAGCCTATGAGACCAGAGAGAACAGGGGTAGAGAGGATGAGACATATACTACTGTAATAGGGCCACGACTGATCATACAGGTGAAACATCTTCTGGAGCAGATACCAACTGATGCACACACACAACACAGTGAAGATGCTTCACAACATCAGTAATTCAATATTTACCTTCAGAGGGCACATAGTTTGTTTTGGTGGGATGGGAGATGGGTGCCTGTGTGGTGCAGGGGGCAGGAAGAGGGTCTGAGGGTGGAGAGCCAGAGATGGCAGGAGGAGAAGGAGTCTTGTACTTATCTTCTCCCTCACCTGCTGCTTCACATTCATCTAGATGAAAGGAGTAGAGGGACAAGAGGTCTTCTATAAACGCATAAAATATATTCTGTTAATTGCTATACTAAAGCCAGGGAAAGCATCTAGTCTAACCTCTGTCATCGTTGTTGTCCTTGCCTCCCTGATCATTCTCCTCCTCTTCCTCCAGAGCTTCAAACTCCAGATCCTCTTCAGTGATGGTGTCCTTACAGTCTTTCTGCTAAGACAAGCACAAGGCTCAGAATAGACGTACAAATAACATGCAAATACACACACGGACAAACAGACAGATAAGACAGCAGGCCAACAGACACGCACCTTGATGCACATGAAGGCCCCAGAGGAGTCAAAGGTTCCCATCTCTCCATCCTCCTCGTCGGTGCACCACTCAGGAAGGCCGTCCCTGTCGGATTCCCTGCGGGGGCCCTCGCCGTCACGGAATTCAAACTTCCTCCGGCCGCCACGATCACGCCAGCCTGCAGAACGAGGACCTCCATCTGTGTTGTTGAGGGAGTCTCCATCAGACATAGGGAAACATGCACAAATACATTCTGGGTAGAGGGTGTATGAGTGGTTATATGCATGTATGTACCATCCCGGCGGGATCCTGCAACTCTCCAAGCTGGCTGCTCCCCTCCTGCTGCTGCTGCCTCTTCCTCCTCCTCTCGGAGGGTACGCCAGTTGTCGCTGTCAGCACGCCAAGAGTCCTTCCTGCCCGGAGGCCCAGCCTCTTCGAACCCTGGACGCACTACTTCAGCACACGTGTTTGGCTTCTCAAACCTTGGCCTCTCAGCTCTGACAGAAGGAAAGACCAGTTAACGGGATTGTTTAACACCTTGAGTGTAGAATATGGAAAACTAAACACACACAATAGCCATCTATATGATTGAATGATAACCATCTGGGGGTGAGGGCAGTGTAGTTTAGGACAATGAGCCTACCGGTCATCCCAGCTTTGGCTGCGGAGCATTTCCCGGCCACGGCCGAAGCCCACCTCTCCTTCATCAGGACCTCCAGGAACTCTTTGGTAGAACGCACCTTCACCTCTCCCCCTCCCTACCCAAACACATAAATCCATTCTAGGGCACATTCAGCAGGAGAATACATAGCCAGCAGATCTGACCTGCTTGCTTACAGCTCCACTAGGGTCGGACGGGGTTCCTGTGTAGATAAAGAATCCGCAGAGCCGGCGTGAGATATGGCGCAGAAAACGTATCTCAATCCAAGAATGAGAAATGCGCTGTTCTCCAAGTTGCATATTATCCCAACTGTTACACTGAGGAGATTGAACTGCTAGTTAAATAAACGGCCCTTTTCATACTCATGCTAGTTAGCAATAGCCACAGCAGCCATTATGGAATGCCATGTCGTATTGAACAACAAAGGAGATGATTGGCTGACACTGTCTTTTCCAAAATGACTGCTGTGGCTTCTGCTACCAAGCATTAAAACGAAAAGGGCAATTTTCCAAATAAACAAGCAGTCGTTCAATCTCGGTGTAAGAGATTCGTACCCCCTTTTTCAATTTTTGCCTAAAATTACATACCCAAATCTAACTGTCTGTAGCAAGGACATGCATGTTCAAGGCCATCAGACTGTTTAAACAGCCACCACTAACATTGAGTGGCTGCTGCCAACATACTGACTCAACTCCAGCTCACTTTAATAATGGAAATTTATGGAAATTTATGTACAAAAATGTATCACAAGCCACTTTAAACAATGCCACGTAATATGTTTACAGACCCTACATTACTCATCTCATATGTATATACTGTACTCTATACCATCTACAGCATCTCGCCTATGCTGTTCTGTACCATCACTCATTCATATATCTTTATGTACATATTCTTTATCCCTTTACACTTGTGTGTATAAGGTAGCAGTTGAGTAATCTAAGCTAACAATTCCACGTTGGTTATTACGGCACTGTCGGAACTAGAAGCACAAGCATTTCGCTACACTCGCATTAACATCTGCTAACCATGTGTATGTGACAAATAAAATATGATTTGATTTCTTGATACCATTTGAAAGGAAACATTGAAGTTTGTGGCAATGTGAAATTGATGTAGGAGAATATAACAGATCTGGTCAAATATATTACAAAACAAAAAACGTGTATTTGTTTGTTTTTTTAATCATTGAAATGCAAGTGGTGTAATTTAGAAGTTGGCCTGCAGACAGCAGTGTGTGTGCAAAGTGTCAGACTGATCCAGATTACATTACTACACGATACTTTGTACCAAGTCTGCCAGGAGTTTTCCCCAAATGTGCCGAATTGGTCAATTGATACATTCGCAAGTACATAAGTATAGAGAACATACAAAAACGCTATGGTAATAAAACATTTAAGTTTACACACTCCCAGGAATGTCATACATGGATGTTTAGCTTATACACATCTAGATGGCCGGGCAGGTGGATGTGGAGCCAGAGACGGCCGTGGGGTCAAACTGTAGACCCCAGTTCCTACATTTGAACATAAAATTGTATTTTATCAAACAAAACTATCATACAATTTATCTCCGGGACCCTCGATGACAAATCAGAGAAAGATTATTGAAGTACATAATTTACCTTCTGAGGTGAATGGGTCAAACAAGTCACCTTGATAAAAGTTGTGTTGTGCACTCTCCTCAAACAATAGCATAGTATTTTTTTCACTGTAAGAGCTACTGGTAATTGGACACTGCAGTTGGCTTAACAAGAATTTAAGCTTTCTGCCCACATAAAAGACATGTCTAAGTCCTGGAAAGTTGGCTGTTGCATAAAACATTCTAGTCACATTAGCGCAACTTAGTAACAACGGTCACAGTTTAGGGGCACCAGTCCCGTAGAGGTTAATGGGACAATTCAGAGTACAATGCATTTCTCATCCCTGGATCGAGGTGCGTTTTCCGAGCCATATCTCGCACCGGCGCCACAGTGTTTAATTCTACACATTGAAGCCTGTCCGACCCTAGTGCAGCTGTAAGTAAGCAGGTCTGATCTGCTGGTTAGTGAATACATTTCTATATGTAGAGTTGCACCGTCCTGATCACTCCAGGTGGTGACTGACCTCTACCTCCTCTGATGCATCCTCCACGGCCCCTAGAAACGCCTACAGGGGCAGCCCCGCCTCCCTTTCCCATCAGCCTCAGCACAGCCACACTGTTCACAGACATGGAGAAGTTTCTCTGCAGGACAAAAGGCAGGAGGGTCGATGACGTTAACACTGAATGACGTTTTGTCAACCTACAGTGAAGCAGGATCTGATCAGCATATTGTGGGTAAAAGTAGCATCTAAGAGCTGAGATATGAGAGAGTTGATCCTGGCCAAATGCTTCAGTGCATCAAAGCGGTGAACCTCTGACTCACTAACAGCTCCTATATCTCCTGCAGTCTCACCTGCTCCTCCTCAGTTAGAGGCTCCAGGGCCAAAGGCTGCACAGGCTCATCCTGCATGATAGCAGCAAACTCCTTATCCTGCATGTCCTCTGGGGGCTGACAACACAGTTTGCTTTACTTCATACTAGGGCTAGGACGATACCAGATTCGTGACACTCGTTAGTATCGTGGCAAGGAAACAAAACACAAAGCGGACTTAACTTCAAGAAAACAGCCCTATTGTGGGAAACAGACGTGGTCATCCAGAGGCATTTTTTCCAAGTTTAAGCACAATATTTTGCATAGAGCAGGTTTTTTAAAAGAACAAAGAGTTGTCTGCTTCGTGTTGTCCTTTTTGCCATGGAAAAAAATATTGGAATACTGGCATCGTCGCAGCACTACTTCATGTCCATTAGTCCTAGCCAGCCAGCAATCTTTAATATAAACACCTGTATTGGAATCTTCATTATAAAAGAGTGAATCACAAATTACTGTACATAAGCTCACCTTGTTATCTTTTATATAAAGTGCTAGCATCTCCTCGCGGCCATAGCGGTAATCAGCCAGCTTGGACTTTGGCATGGCTGGAGAAGGAGGGGGGGACGTCACACTCCCCCCTCTGGATAGTGCACGGAGCCTAGGGACAAGAAATCTCCATAAGTACAATCCATGCATTAATAACACTTCAAATGCAATCATTATTACTGACATAATAGTACTGGGCCATGTGTATGAGCATATCCATTTATTTATCTTCACCTCAAGTTTAGGTTGGATATGCATCGCCCATTATCTTCCCCTAGACAACTAAGGGCAACAAGCAGGAGCAAAATGAAAATACAGTACACAATACACCACGGGTGAGGATTAGCTTTTAGTACAATCTGGATATGTCGAGTTGTTGGCAACATAGCAAGAATTTATGTTTGTGGTGTTCTATTGAATGATTGGAGGGATGAGAAGTCCAAGTTGCAAAAACATCCCGAGTGAGGCATTTCTCAAGGAGAACTGGAGGCATCCTATTATTTTAGTTTGATATATACAATATGAAAACAAAAATAATCTCTTTTCTTTACATTCTAAAATTTAAAATGACAGGTCATGCACTCACTCTGAATACAAGACAATGGGGAAGGAGAAAATGTGGAAGGAAAAAAATGCAGTGTGTTCGCTGGTGTTGAGAAGGAGTAAATGAGGAAGAAAGGAGGGAGGACAGACAGACGTGAAGGGCAGACGTGAAAGACGGGGGAGGGCAGACGTGAAAGACGGGGGAGGGCAGACGTGAAAGACGGGGAGGGCAGACGTGAAAGACGGGGAGGGCGGGGGAGGCAGACGAAGACGGGGAGGGCAGACGTGAAAGACGGGGAGGGCAGACGTGAAAGACGGGGAGGGCAGACGTGAAAGACGGGGAGGGCAGACGTGAAAGACGGGGAGGGCAGACGTGAAAGGGGGACGTGAAAGACGGGGAGGGCAGACGTGAAAGACGGGAGGGCAGAGGTGAAAGACGTGAAGAGGTGAAAGACGGGGAGGGCAGGGTGAAAGACAGGCGTGAAAGACGGGGAGGGCAGACGTGAAAGACGGGGAGGGCAGACGAAAGACGGGAGGGCAGACGGAAAGAGGGGAGGGCAGACGTGAAAGACGGGGAGGGCAGACGTGAAAGACGGGGAGGGCAGACGTGAAAGACGGGGAGGACAGACGTGAAAGACGGGGAGGACAGACGTGAAAGACGGGGAGGACAGACGTGAAAGACGGGGAGGACAGACGTGAAAGACGGGGAGTAACAGGGAGGAGACGTGAAAGACTGGGAGTAACGGGGAGGAGAGATGTGAAAGACAGGGAGTAAGGGGGGGCCTAAAATAGTGAAGATGAGCTTTAATTTACTGACATAAGATCAAGTCAATGAAAAACAAGAGTTATTTATGGGCTAGGAAGGTAAGCAGGGAGGAAAAAAGAAGGACTATGTTAGAGAAGGAAGAGATGCGTCACCATTCTGGGCCGAAGTTAAGTGTTTCAGCAGTCATACTTCTCTCTTCAACTGGAGCTCAAGGCTTCTGTTGGCACAACATGGGTGTCAGTCAGACCATATCATGACACTGAGCCACATCATAATCATACAATCAACTGTCCACTTCAGGAGTAATAAAATACTATACATCTTGTACTACAAAGTTCAAAGATTTGTCCCAAATAACATACATCCCCAACATCCACATCAATGACAACGTCCTCACAATGTGTCTGGGCAATTTTACAGAGTGAGTAGCGCTCTAACCTTGTCCAGAGGACTGGACCAGTTTCGTCCAGATTCGATGAGGGAGTTAAAGGCTACTTGGTTCTTCAGTGTGCAGTGGTTTAGAGTGGGATTGTTCAGACCACACAAATCTGATATGCTGCGCAAATAGCTGCCAGACTCAGGGAAAGGAGTTGGGTGAGGTGACGGAGGAGGCCAAACGTGACAGCTATCAAAGATATAAACGAAAACTAAATTTTCATGGACAAACAGCACCAGTAATTACATCAACATTGAAGTTGATCATAATAATGACTATGAAGCAATAGTGTGAAGAACAGCGGCTGCACAGGGAGAGACAAGTGTCATCTTCACCGGCATGTATTATTCCTTCCACTTCTCACAGTCCTACTGCTTGATTATTTCCTCAGGGTCTATTAACCCTCCCTTGCCTCCAAACACCTGGGGAAACAACAGAGAGCGAGCGACAGAGAGAACAAGATATTCAATTCAGTGTTCACAAGTGGCAAATTGAGTGTTCAGCATTCTCAGTTATAATACTGTGTAGGAGTATTCTTTGAAGGGTTTTCACTTTAGTCGCATACATTTCATTGACCGTTCGTACAATGTGACCACAAATGTGCAGTACATTTCTCCTTGCTTAGATAAAGGCTAGCAACTACGCAGTTAGTTGTGACCTGCGCCCCATAAAAAGACATACAGTAGAGCCGACACAGGTTTCACCCATGTAGCTTGATGTTGACACCACAGCCAGCGGCTCCATGTGTAGCAATGTAAAGTGTGAGATAACTAATAAATGTTAAATGCAATGTAAATTATGGAATTAAGTCAGCTAAATGAGAACGAGTAGGCTACAACCAGTAACCAACACGTGTTTAATCTGAATGGAGTTGTTTTCGATAAGGACAAAATATCCTCAACTAGCTAACACCTGGCTATTTTAAAGTATGTTTATTTAGATTTGATAGGTTAAAGACAGGCACTGCCAGGTGGGATGATAGACAACCTATGACATTTTCAAGTTGGTCTCACTAGCTCGAGTCAGTGGCTACTTTTCCTCTCTCCCATGCACACACCACAGGCAGGTCCCTGCCAATTCCCGCTGCTGGGTAGGTATAATTTGTGGAACGTTCCAATGGGAATCTGTTCCAAAAACTTTGTAAATAACAAGGATGCCAACAAACAATGCATACAAAGTAGCATGATCAATTCACCTAGCTAACTATCTGTCGAATGGGCATCAACTCACCACGCTTATTCTTAAGTAATGACAGACATTTTCGGAATAAATGTGGTGAGTGAAAAACTAAACAAAATTGTCCAGTCCCTACCTGGCATCATATTCTGCCGCTATACAACTTTGTATGCGTTTGTTGGCAACAGTGTTATTTACAAAGATTTTGGAACAGACTCCTGTTGAAACGTTCAACAAATTATACCCCCCCCCCCCCCCGATATGCAGCAAACAAGTTTAAACAGAGTTGATTTTATTTTTTTATCGTGTTTTTCGACTAAGCAATTTCCTGATATTATTCGAATAGGGAAATTACTTCAAATGCGCATCCCATACTACGCGATGCTCAATGGAGTTGAGTGGCGAGGCGATGAGTTTTGGCGGAGTGAAGCCTAGCTCCTACTACTATCAAGTCAGTTGATACGTGTAAAAACAAAAATCCATTCTTTCATGTGTACCTATATTTGTTTTGTAACTTTTTTCTTCTTCGGATGCTGCAATCTGTAGTTTGATTTTTTTTAAATTAGCATTTTAGACAAACTCCGGCAAGGGGGCTATTGTTAACGCAAAAGGATCAGCCCCTTCATTGCACGGAGCAATTTGACACAGGTCACAGAATTAAGTTATCAAAAACGACATAGGTAGAATTGACATTTTTGCAAGTATGGACTGATACCGAGTCGATGTAGTGGTCTCACCACTCAACTCCACTGAGTATCGTGATTGCGGCCCGCAAGTCAGGGCGTTCCTGCACGTGGGGGTTCTTGAACCCCTTTTTATACGTTTATTGGCCTATTTTAAGCACTTCACGCACTCCGCCCACTCCTCTCGCCCAGGCTACATCTCAACTTTAGCCCGCGGCTTTGGCCTGTACCTTTTCCTAGCTAACGTTAGTAAACAAGCTAACGAATGCCTCACTAGCTAACATTGCTGCACAGTGTGCGGACAATGTCAACTATCTTGACACAATCCAGCAATGAACAAAAATGAGAACGTTAGATTATTCCAAGCAGTAAACATTGCAATATATTCCACAGCAGAAGAACACGTTTCTTACATAATTGTTCCAAATTCGACACTCACCTTTCGTTGAAAGCTGGTCGCACTAGCTAGCCAGCCAAGTAGCCAGCTAGCCAGCTACAACCTAGCTAGCTGGTAGCTGCAAATTTTACGAAATTGAAATGTAGCTCGTTAAATCCAGTTAACATATACGTGTATTTCGCAACGATCTGTATATCTTAATGTTATTTCCTTTCAACTATTTGTTGAACGTTTGATTAATTAGCTATACTTTCCTCTGACCAACACTCGCTGCGAATATTTTCACAACTCGCTTTCTCTTCTTGTTTGTGTTTTAGAAAAATGGCCGCACTCTTTGCTTCATTTGACAGCTGTGTTTTTTCTTTTGTCAAGAATTCGCGCGATGGACAAACTAGTTATTGGTGGATTACCGCCACCTCTCGGGCTGGAGTGGGATAAACATCAAATCAAATTTATTTATATAGCCCTTCGTACATCAGCTGATATCTCAAAGTGCTGTACAGAAACCCAGCCTAAAACCCCAAACAGCAAGCAATGCATGCCTCTCTCAATTCAGTTCAAATGGCTTTATTGGCATGGGAAACATATATATTTTTTAAATTTTACTAGGCAAGTCAGTTAAGAACAAATTTGTATTTTCATTGACTACCTAGAAACAGTGGGTTAACTGCCTGTTCAGGGGCAGAAACAACAGATTTGTACCTTGTCAGCTCGGGGATTCGAAATTGCAACCTTTCGGTTACTAGTCCAACGCTCTAACCACTAGGCTACCCTGCCGCCCCAATGTTTGTTTACAGTGCCAGAGCAAGTGAAATAAATTATAGTCAAAAGTTAAATAAAAAATAAATATTACACTCACAAAGGTTCCAACGGAATATGAACATTTCAAATGTCATATTATGTCTATATACATGTAACCATGTGCAAGTAGTTAAAGCACAAAAGGGAAAATAAATAATCATAAATATGGGATGTATTTACAGCGGTGTTTGTTCTTCACTCGTTGCCTTTTTCTTGTGGCAACAGGTCACAAATCTGGCTGCTGTGATGTCACACTGTATTATTTCACCCAATAGATATGGGACTTTATCAAAATCGGGTTTGTTTTCGAATTCTTTGTGGAGTTGTGTAACCTGAGGGAAATATGTGTCTCTAATATAGTTATACATGTGGCAGAAGTTTCGGAAGTGCATCTCAGTTTCCACCTCATTTTGTGGGCAGTATGCACATAGCCTGTATTCTCTCTCTCTCTCTCTCTCTCTCTCTCTCTCTCTCTCTCTCTCACACACACACACAGTATAATCACTCTTATGTGGGGCCTATATGCATTCCAATACAGGGGATTTGCATAGCCTAGCCAACCTATGAACAGAGATAGAGAGACTTTCAATTTCAGAGACAAGTATACTGACAGCTTCTACTGCACCACTTCGTGAGCACTCTTCTCCATGGTTTCTTGCATCATAGCACGAGCTCAGGCGTTGGCCTGGGTGTTAGTTCTGGTGATGGTGGAGGCAGAGGTACAGGAGAACTACTCACCTGCGTGCCGCGAGTTCATGTACATGGGCACACCACCACTGGGACTTGAGAACAAAGCACTAAAGAAGATTTGCCAGCGCTACAACGGCAAGCCACGTTTTGTCACCCTGTATGACACCTTTGATCACATCCCCGTCTACTCTGCCTACACGTTCAAGCGCTCGGACGGCACCAAAAAGGTTGATGTGCCCTGGATGTACGAGCCACAGGTATTTTGACAGACTCGTGTATCTTACATTATCTCTGCAACATTGCCTTGTGCTTGTGTCTAGAGATGAATAATTTTGTTGTGTTATTGGCAACAATAAGATGTCGATGGTCTCTGTGCAAATATAACGAATAGTGAGCAATATACTGTTGTGAAAGAGTCCAGGAGAAAGAGTCCATGAGGGTTCACTGACTGAGATTCCTTTAGTACCACTGTTCTTTATCTTATTAAAGCTAAAGGTGTCCGCATACCTGGGTTCGGTTTGCTTCTAACAGAACTCGGCTAGGCAAAGTGAACGTCTGTGCTCGCATACTCCGTAAAGACCTATGCTTGAAAAATGAGAAAAAAGCGGCAATTTTACTGCGCAAACTGTTTCTACTGGGAAGCATATGGTAAAGTTTACCATAAAGTTGACCATATGCTTCCCAGTAGAAACAGATTGCTCATCATGACAACATTTTGTGATGTTTTGGTCTTCGGCAGGTTTTTCTTTGGCTGTTGGGGAACACACATTATTATTTTAAGTTTAAGATAGGTCTAAGAAAGCTAAGGTAACTGAGCTAAACAACTACCGCCCCGTAGCACTCACTTCCGTCATCATGAAGTGCTTTGAGAGACTAGTCAAGGACCATATCACCTCCACCCTACCTGATGTAACGGATGTGAAACGGCTAGCTTAGTTAGCGGTGCGCGCTAAATAGCGTTTCAATCGGTGACGTCACTAGCTCTGAGACCTTGAAGAAGTAGTTCCCCTTGCTCTGCAAGGGCCGTGGCTTTTGTGGAGCGATGGGTAACGATGCTTCGTGGGTGTCAGTTGTTGATGTGTGCAGAGGGTCCCTGGTTCACGCTCGGGTATGGGCGAAGGGATGGTCTACAGTTATACTGTTACACTGACACCCTAGACCCACTCCAATTTGCTTACCGCCCAAATAGGTCCACAGACGATGCAATCTCAACCACACTGCACACTGCCCTAACCCATCTGGACAAGAGGAATACCTATGTGAGAATGCTGTTCATCGACTACAGCTCGGCATTTAACACCATAGTACCCTCCAAGCTCGTCATCAAGCTCGAGACCCTGGGTCTCGACCCCGCCCTGTGCAACTGGGTACTGGACTTCCTGACAGGCCGCCCCCAGTTGGTGAGGGTAGGCAACAACATCTCCACCCTGCTGATCCTCAACACTGGGGCCCCACAAGGGTGCGTTCTGAGCCCTCTCCTGTACTCCCTGTTCACCCACGACTGTGTGGCCACACTTGATTACCAACAACGACGAGACGGCCTACAGGGAGGAGGTGAGGGCCCTTGGAGTGTGGTGTCAGGAAAATAACCTCACACTCAACGTCAACAAAACAGATTGTGGACTTCAGGAAACAGCAGAGGGAACACCTCCCGATCCACATCGATGGAACAGTAGTGGAGAGGGTAGTAAGTTTTAAGTTCCTCGGCATACACATCACAGACAAACTGAATTGGTCCACCCACACAGACAGCATCGTGAAGAAGGCGCAGCAGCGCCTCTTCAACCTCAGGAGGCTGAAGAAATTAGGCTTGTCACCAAAAGCACTCACAAACTTCTACAGATGCACAATCGAGAGCATCCTGGCGGGCTGTATCACCGCCTGGTACGGCAACTGCTCTGCCCACAACCGTAAGGCTCTCCAGAGGGTAGTGAGGTCTGCACAACGCATCACTGGGGGCAAACTACCTGCCCTCCAGGACACCTACACCACCCGATGTTACAGGAAGGCCATAAAGATCATCAAGGACAACAACCACCCGAGCCACTGCCTGTTCACCCCGCAATCATCCAGAAGGCGAGGTCAGTACAGGTGCATCAAAGCTGGGACCGAGAGACTGAAAAACAGCTTCTATCTCAAGGCCATCAGACTATTAAACAGCAAACACTAACATTGAGTGGCTGCTGTCAACACACTGACTCAACTCCAGCCACTTTAATAATGGTAATTGATGGGAAATGATGTAAAATATATCACTAGCCACTTTAAACAATGCTACCTTATATAATGTTTACATACCCTACATTATTCATCTCATATGTATACGTATATACTGTACTCTATATCATTTACTGCATCTTTATGTAATACATGTATCACTAGCCACTTTAACTATGCCACTTTGTTTACATACTCATCTCATATGTATATACTGTACTCGATACCATCTACTGTATCTTGCGTATGCTGCTCTGTACCATCACTCATTCATATATCTTTATGTACATATTCTTTATCCCCTTACACTTGTGTGTATAAGACAGTAGTTTTGGAATTGTTAGTTAGATTACTTGTTGGTTATTACTGCATTGTCGGAACTAGAAGCTCAAGCATTTCGCTACACTCGCATTAACATCTGCTAACCATGTGTATGTGACAAATAACATTTGATTTGATTTGAGTTTGGTAGTTGAAGTCTATGCCCCTTCATCGGTGATTGCTCTACAGTACTACTCCTAGTAGGATTGGGAACTATGGACCCTATTCTTCTATTAAGTGTTTGCTGTCGTTCAACGAGAAAGGATTTGTTATAATGCATATTTTTAAACTTGAGAAATACTGCACCAAACATCTTAGTTAGATGTAAAATAAAAAACTAAGAACTCCTTGGCAAAAACTTCGAAATTAATTACAGATTTATCTTAGATTTATTCACACTGTTTTGAGGAAGTGTTCTGGCTATGTTGTTGCTACGGCGTATATAGAGGGACAAACTGTAATATTGCCTATTTTTTCTTGTTTTTCAAGCGAAGGTCTTTGAAGTAAGTATGCAAGGACAGATGTTCGCTTTCGTCTCGCCGAGTTCTGCTAGGAACAATAAGAACCCAGGTCTGCTAGGAGCTCTAAGGACCCAGTTCTGCTAGGAACACTAAGAACCCAGGTCTGCTAGGAGCTCTAAGGACCCAGTTCTGCTAGGAACACTAAGAACCCAGGTCTGCTAGGAGCTCTAAGAACCCAGTTCTGCTAGGAACACTAAAAACCCAGTTCTGCTAGGAGCTCTAAGAACCCAGTTCTGCTAGGAACACTAAAAACCCAGTTCTGCTAGGAGCTCTAAGAACCCAGTTCTGCTAGGAACACTAAAAACCCAGTTCTGCTAGGAACTCTAAGATCCCAGAACTGCTAGGAGTGCTAAGAACCCAGTTTTGTTAGGAGCTCTAAGAACCCAGTTCTGCTCGGAGCACTAAGAACCCAGTTCTGCTAGGAACACAAAGAACCCAGTTCTGCTAGGAGCTCTAAGAACCCAGTACTACTAGGAGCTCTAAGAACCCAGTTCTGCTAGGAGCTCTAAGAACCCAGTTCTGCTAGGAGCTCGAAGAACCCGGTTCTACTAGGAGCTCTAAGAACCCAGTACTGCTAGGAGCTCTAAGAACCCAGTTATGCTAGGAGCTCTAAGAACCCAGTTATGCTAGGAGCTCTAAGAACCCAGTTCTGCTAGGAGCTCTAAGAACCCAGTTCTGCTAGGAGCTCTAAGAACCCAGTTCTGCTAGGAGCACTAACCCTCTGCTCTCTGTCAGCTCGCCACAGTGTCTGATTTTGGGGAGATGCAGCCCTTTCCTCAAGGCGACCTCCATCGCAGTTTTGAGGATGCCCAAGCGGTGCTGGAAGACTACTCCAACACAGTGAACTTTGAGCGTGGCCACCTAAACCCTGACGAGCACCAGTCTGACCCCAACGACAAGGCAGCCACCTACACCCTGACCAACGTGGTCCCTCAGGTCCGGGAGTTCAACATTGGCCCCTGGAAGACCCACGAGCACACCATACGCCGCCGCCTCAACAACTACTGCCGCGGCACCGCCTACATGGTCACTGGTGTCACCACCTCAGGGAACATGATCCGCCGCCACAACATTGACCGTGTGGCCGTTCCCACCTACCTGTGGTCAGCTTACTGCTGCATCGACTACGACCGCAACACGCCCTTTGAGGAGCGCACCAAGTTCCCAGCCTACGCGGCCCACGGTCTCAATGAGAAAGAGAGGCCTGAGGTGCTGGAGATGTCTGTTCAACAGCTGGAGAACTTCCTCAAGAGTGTCACCTTTGTGGACAAGACCTTTCAGATCTTCTATGATAACTGTGTATCCCCTGATAATGGCCTGCACATGACTTGACACTATACAAACAATTATGTGTAGCGTAATTTACTTAAACTATAATGTAATCAAAAAGGAGGTGAATCTGACGTGTTGTCTTACATGAATGCTTACGGTTTGCTTCTTCCTTCTTCAATTATTTTCTCTCAGCACGCATATATCACAGTAACCTACATGATCGCTCGCCTCATATATCGAATATGTAGCCTGCAAGAATCAACATATTTTACAAATACATTAAAGCAATCCAAGTAATGGTAATTGACAATCCGTTTGCCTACTTATAAACCCTTTATAAACCAGTTAATCATATAAACCAGTAAGGTTTTACGTGGCAGATTTATATATATATTTTTTAAGATCCCAGTTTTGACACATGTTTTTGCATGTAAAGCTTCCTCAGCTTAAAATCCTACTTTCTCCAATGACGTTCAATCATGTGCACAAGCCCCTCGTTTCTTGATGAATAAAGACTTTCACTCAATTTCCTTTTTTGTCTCTTTTCTTCAACTAGTAAGATAAAGAAAAGTCTTATTTTGCAATCATTTGAAATATGTTTGGTTCAATAGCAAAAACACACATATTGCAGGTAACACTGTAACTATCTGATGAATGTCCCTTGATTGCACTCACTCATCACTCACTCACTCTCCTTTGTCTTTGGTCAAAGTCCACATGGAATCTCCTGTGTGCTTTATCTGCCTGTGGTATTGTGCTAATCTACCATTACCACTGCCTTGCTACTTAACCTCACCTGACACTGAAGGCCATATTTGTTCTCCACAGAGATAGATTAGAGAGCAGGTTTTTACATTTTACAGTCTGCCAACCATGTCAAGACACACTTCTGTGTACATGGAGGAGAGAGGAAAGACTGAAATGACAAGACAAAAGAGGCTTGTTGGCAGAATGCTTAGCATATGTGTAATGGTCGTCTGATGAAGAAGGATCGGACCAAAGCGCAGCGTGGTAAGTGTTCATGATTTTTATTAACACTGAACATTAGAACAAAATAACAAAGTGAGAAACTACAACGAACAGTTCTGTCAGGTGCAGAAAACACTAAACAGAAAATAACTACCCACAAAACACAGGTGGGAAAGGCTACCTAAGTATGGTTCCCAATCAGAGACAACAATAGACAGCTGTCCCTGATTGAGAACCATACCCGGCCAAAACAAAGAAATACAAAACATAGAAAAATGAACATAGAATGCCCATCCAAATCACACCCTGACCAAACCAAAATAGAGACATAAAAAGCTCTCTAAGGTCAGGGCGTGACAACATGAGTGTTCCATACTACAGAGGGTGCTCAGTAAAAAGTCCTCTCAGTACATTTCATGAAAGTGGGGTTATGATAGGCGATAGCCAATGAAAGGCCTGTCATACTCTGATTAGACATTTTAAGGAATTGAATGAAAGGGAGCATTCAAAAATAGCAGAAGATGTGATATACCGCCTAAGAATTTGATGTAATCCTTTAGCCTATAGCAGGGGGTCTCCAACCCTGTTCTTGGAGAGCTACCTTCCTGTAGGTTTTCGCTTTAACCCCAGTTGTCACTAACCTGGTTCAGTTTATCAACCAGCTAATTATTAGAATCAGTTGTGTTGGATTAGGGTTGGAGTGAAAACCTATAGGGCGGTAGCTCACCAGGAACAGGGTTGGAGATCCCTGGCCTATAGCCTATAACAGGGATATTCAACTCTTAGCCTACGAGGTCTGGAGCCTGCTGGTTTTCTGTTCTACCTGTTAATTAATTGCACCCATTAAATCAGTCCCTGATTAGAAGGGCACAATGCAAAAACACTGTGGAACTGGAGTTAACTTTGAGGGGTCTATAGCCTCCCTAGTGAGTGTACTACCTCTTCTGCCAAGATGACAGGGTCTTTATGGCATTTATGCTTGGTCAAGTTCCTGCTCGTGCTGTTCGCCCTAAAGTTCCCCCTAAATTGCTAGATTAATGGTAGAAATGGGATAGTCTCTCAGGCTGATATTTGTTACTGTGTCCCTGGCTGCTTTGGGGTTTGTGCGCAGGCCACTTCTAGATAGATGGTAAAGTGTGGAATGGAGTCCAGGTATGTTAGGGTACAATTGCTATATTCTATTATTCCCCCACCAGTTACAGTAAATTCACATAAGTTCACATAAGACTATGCTGATTGGATAATAAAGAACAAGCCAACACGTGTTCTTGTCATTTACTCCACACAAAATGGTTGGATCCCTGTATCACATTATTTACTCACTTTGCATATCTGGGCTTTGGCATTTAAATTCTAACTTCACACCTTATCTTGTCTTTCATTTCACTCTCCTGCAGTCATGCTGGTAAGAGCCATGCAATTATTGCCAGGCTGTTTGGTGTTGGCGTTCGCCCTGTTCCATAGTGCACCTCAAGCCTCTGTGGTCGAGGACTTCAACCATGTAGAGCGATGCAAGAACTCCTTATATATGGGAACCCCACCACGGGGAATCATTAATGACAAACTGAAGAAGATCTGTCAGCGCTATGCCGACAAGCCACGCTTTGTGACCTTGTACGACCCCCAGAAACGCATCCCTGTCTACTCAGCCTACTCCTTCAAGAAGACAGAGGGAGAGCGGCGTGTGGACTACTCCTGGATGTATGAAACACAGGTCGGTCAAACTGTTTATTGCTGTTTTTGTAAGTCTACTCCTCAAATGTGATGTTATAACCTTATGTTTTTCCTATCGGAAAATGTTTGTAACTTCAAGTCCCTATTCTGCAGAGACCGGAGTTGAGCTGTTACACCGGTTAAATGTTTGATAGAAGCCTTCCCTGAACACTGTAGCTTCTTTCCCTTTGTATCAGAACTCAGGATAAGACGCAGATGCAGACAGATTGGAAACAAGGTCTGTGGGACATAGGTTTAATCTTAAACAGTTGTAAAGTGGGTACGGGCAACAGAAGACAAACAACAGAAGGGCTAAGAATCTTGGAGATGAGGAAAGGGCCGATAAAACGGGGGGAAAGTTTGCGGGACTCCACCCGTAGGGGCAGGTCGTAAGTGGACAGCCATACCCTCTGCCCGAGACGATAACGGGGAGCAGAGGTCCGGTGGCAGTCCGTCTGTAGTCAATACCTGGAGATGGTCTTGAGAAGAGCCGACCGGGCTCTCTTCCAGATATGCAACAGCGGCGAACGAACATCTGGGCCGAGGGTATGCTGACCTCTTGCTCCGGGAAGAGCGGGGGCTGATATCCCAGGGAACACACAAAAGGCATGTGACCAGCGGCTGAGCAGGGGAGGGTATTGCGGGCGTACTCTACCCACATGAGTTGCTGGCTCCAGGTGGTGGGGTTGGCAGAGTCATCTCCAGGTTCTGATTGGCTCGCTCCGACTGGCCATTAGACCCGGAGGATAGGCTGGCCGACGACCCAATTAGTGTGCAGAAAGCCTTCCAGAACCGGAACGAGAACAGAGGATCCCGGTCGGAGACCATATCCACTGGAAGTCCATGGATCCGGAAGACGTGCTGCACCATGAGCTGGGCCGTCTCTTTGGCTGAGGTTAGCTTGGGAAGAGGAATGGAATGGGTGGCTTTGGAAAACCAGTCCACCATGGTAAGGATAACAGTGCTGCCATCAGACAGGGGGAGAACCGTGATGAAATCCAGGGATATACATGACCAGGGACGTTGAGGGACAAGAAGTAGTTGCAGGAGGTAAGCTGGAGCTTGCTGAGGAGTCTTATTCTGGTTACACACGGTGCAGGCTGCGACGAACACAGATACGTCAGGAACCAAAGTGGGCTACCAAAAATGTTGTTGTACAAAAGGCTGGGTCTGAATGAGCCCATTCCAGAACTCGGGAAATGGCAGAGTCCAGTACAAACATCCAGTTAGCCGTGCCTCCACCACAAACCGACAGGACGGATCCGGGTGGATTAGGATAGGGGCGGTAGTGAATTTATCTTGAGGTCCAAGAACACCTGGTCTGCAACTGGAGACCACTTAAACGGGACCTTTGGAGAGGTGAGTGCTGAAAGGGGGGGGGGGGGATCCAGGGTTCTGTAGCCCCAGATTAACCGGCGGTAGAAATGGACGAACCCCAGGAAGCGTTGCAGCTGCTCTCAGGAGTGTGGGTTGCGGCCAATCCACCACCGCTCTCACCTTTCCAGGATCCATCTGTATGTTGCCTGCAGCTATGATGTATCCAATGAAGGAGATGGTGGAGCGATGGAATTCGCATTTCTCCACTTTGACGAACAGCTGGTTCTCCAGAAGATGCTGGAGGACTTGTCTGACATGTTCTTGAAACAAGCAGGAAAAAACGAAAATATAATTAAAGTAGATGAACACGAACCGGTTCAACATGTCACGGAGAACGTTGTTAACCAGGGCCTGGAACACAGCAGAAACATTGGTCAGTCCGAATGGCATGACTAGGTATTTATAGTGTCCGTTAGCCGTGTTAAAGGCGGTCTTCCACTTGTCCCCTTCCCGTATCCATACCAGATGGTAGGCCTTCCGGAGGTCCAACTTGGAGAAGATGGTAGAACCCCTGGAAAGGCTCAATAGTCGAGGCAGTGATTGGAAGCAGGTAACAGTTTGTCATTCAGGCCCCGGCAGTCGATATATATAGGTGGCAGAGTCAGAAGGACGGATACCCCCTACAGCTAAGGAGTCCTCAATATACCTCTCCATCGCCTTGGTCTCCTACCCGACAGGTAATAAAGCCGCCCTCGGGGTGGTGTAGTGCCTAGGAGAAGGTCGATGGTGCAGTCTAGGGCCGATGAGGAGGAAGTGCGGTGGCACAGGCTTTGCTGAAAACCTCCCGGAAGTCCTGGTATTCGGCAGGAACGGCGGAGAGGTCCAGGCAATGCGCATGGCAAAATGGGCTCAAACCCAGGATGGAACCAGTAGCCCAGTCGATCAGAGGATTATGCCTCTGGATCCAGGAAAATCCCAAAACCACGGGTGCATGAGGGGATTTAATGGGCAGGAACTGCATAGACTCACTGTGATTAACCGACACTCTCAGGTTAATGGGAAACATTGTGTGGGTGACTCTGCCAATAGAGCGCCCATCCAGCGCTCTGACGTCCATAGGAATAGAGAGGGGTTGTGTGGGGATTCCCAGCTCCGACACCAGGGTAGCGTTCATAAATCTCTCATCAGCCCCAGAGTAAATGAACACCCGAAGAGATTTTGGCTGGTCACCCCACAACAGAATAGCATGGATTGGGGTAGGAGAAATGGAAGATGGGAAACTCCCATACGGCTCACCAGTGTATTCGTACCTACTTGATAAGCCTGGGCTTTAAATGGGCAGGTAGATAAGACATGTCCCATAGCTCCACAATACAGACAGGTCTGGGTGTTGAGTCTGCATAAGCACTCAGCAGGAGACAATCTAGCCCTGCCCATTTGCAAGGGTTCCGGAGGAGATAACATGACAGCCCTCAGTGACTTCCGAGAGAACTCGGGTGACATCTGATCCACTCGAAAAATGTGGACTTCGGGGATTTCCATTATTCCTCGGAGGTGAGGTGGAAATCGAGGATGAGCGTGGGCAACAGGGAACAGACTCCCTCCTACGTTCTCGTAGCTGCCCATCGATCCGGATGGTTAAGGCTATGAGGGAGTCGAGGTCCAGGGGCAGTTCCCGGGCTGCGAGCTCGTCTTTAATCACCTCCAATAAGCCGTGAACGAATGTGTCGAACAGGGCTTCCGGGTTCCAGGGACTCTCAGCCGCCAACGTGCGAAAATCCACTGCATAGTCTGCCACACTACGGGAATCCTGACGTAGTTGGAGCAGCTTACAGAGAATCTAACACTTTATGTATCTCTGCCCCGAATTCCTCCAGACTGAGACAAATAGTGGATTGTTGCTCCCACACTGTCGTAGCCCAGCCAAGAGCCCACACCTGGAGGGGGGGTGGAGACAAGCACAAAGACAGGTGAAACAGAAAAGGGTGTGACACTTTGGTTCAGCCTCATCAGTATTATCCATATAGTTATTTTGACACATTGCTTACATTTGTTCCGTTTAATTGGATACTTCATCCAACATACCATAAACACAATTCCAGTGTTGTGTATGTTTATAACTGTGTAGTATGGTGGAAGGTAGCCCAGTGGTTAAGAGCGTTGGGCCAGTAACCGAAGGATTGCTGATTCAAATCCCTGAGCCCACTAGGTGAAACATCTATCTGTGCCCTTGAACAAGGCACTTCGCTCTAATTGCTCCTGTAAGTCGCTCTGGAGAAGAGCGTTTGCTAAATGACTAAAATGTAAATGTAGTGTCTATAATCTGTGAGCAATGCACTGATACTCCTCCCCGCACTCTCCAGCTGGCAGAGGTTGATGGGAATGGGAATATGCTACCCTCCCTTACCGCCTACCTGCACATGAAGTTTGAGGACAGCCAGGCAGTGCTGGGCGACTACTCTGACGTAGTCCTGTATGAACGAGGACACCTGAACCCAGATCAGCACCAGTCTGACCCATATGACCGTGCTGCCACCTACACCCTGACCAACGTGGTCCCAGAGATCAGGGAGTTCAATATCGGGCTGTGACGTTGGAAACGAGGAGCGCATCCGCGTTCGTGTCAACAACGCGTTCGCCTCACCACCTTCATCGTCACCGGGGTGACCACCACCGGTAACATGATCCGCCGGAACAACCTGGAGAACTTCCTGAAGACCCGGATGGACGTGGACCAGAATCTACTGCATCTCCCCCTCTCCTCTTCCTCTGTATCTCCACCGCACCATATAAGAGCTCCTCAACAACGCTCACACAAGCCTACTCTGTGTGCACAAGGGTTTACAACCATCTCCATAGATCTACTATTATGTGCTTATTATAATGATTAAGCATGTATTTTTAACAGAACAATTATATAGTACTTGTAGTACTTTCATTATCGAAGATCTGCTTTGCAAATGACTTCCCTTGTAGCGTAATTGTTCCCCCATTCTCTGTATTTGTAGCATTCTTTATTGATCTGCCCCCTTATAAAACAGCTCAGTGACATTCAGACACAATGGTTCAGTGTGTCAGCCATTCATGGAGAGGTGTTATCAGCTCACATTTGGCAAAAGGGGCTGTAAAAGGGATACCATCAAAGGTAGTTCTGAGCTGTAAAGGACATCTTCTTTGACTAAAATACATTTGTTGTTATTTGACTTCCAGGTGCCATGTTTTACTGTTTCAACCAGTCACACACAATGTTACAGTATGAAGCATAATAACTTAGGGTCACAATTATGAAAACGGTGTAATTACAATTATTGATACATCCATAGACGGGGTGGTTGTTTAGAAACAAAACCAAGGCGTGCTCAACTATGGGGCAAAGCAGATGAAGCTGGCTTAGACTGTTGACAACATGAAAACTATGTTAAGTCTCCAAATTTTTGGGGGAAAACATAAATACATTTGCACAATGAGCACTTGTTGTCTCTCAAATACATTGTTACTCCCTGAGGAAGGCCATGCAGCTATGAGGATTCTGTGTTATGCACTATAACCCGTTACCATATATGTGATTGAATATTATCTGCTGTTGGCTTGTGTGGATGTATGTGTTATGCAACATAGCTGACTTGAAACATTGTTAACAGTTTCAGGGCCATGGCCCTTTCTCATGATGAAAAATACAGAATGACATGAAGACATGAACTGTGCAATGAGTTGGGGGGCCACATTCAGAACGTAGTGTTGCGAGAACAAACAGTATTTTGTTAGATAACAGGAGCCAGGTGCCTGATAACTGTATATTCTACACAGCTACAACGACTGACCGCTGAAGCTCTTAGGGGGCTGGGACCAGCCTCTGTGCCAACAATCAACGATAGGCTGGGTGAGTCTAAACCACGTCCACTCTCTACTCTGACAGGCCAGCTTGGAAGCAGGAACTACCTCTGTTAGAGTATATTTATAATATCTTTGTCAGGAACAAGTCAGTTCTCTGTTTGCCCTGCGAGGTGGGACAGAGAGCCCGTATATCCGAAAATTGCATTTACCACTTATTGCTTAGCTAATAAAAAATACATAGCATACAATCGGTGACTCATTGTCATATTTATCCTGATACCAGATTCGAATTGATGCAACCCTAACAATTGGTGACCCCGAACGTGATCTGGTGAAGGACTTCGCTGGACATTGGCGTGCCAGCCAATTGGCCGTTACTGTCGTTGGACGGTGTCTCTCACAAAAAGACCGGTCTTCCAAAAAGGTAAGCAGACACCTATTGTGAAAAAACTAAAGTTCTGCATATTGGCATTATCCAAATTTATTTTGTGAGAATGCCTGTTTGACGTAAATGACCAAATTATAATTCCCTATACCTAGTATAAAAATATTATAACAATGTAGACAAAACTGTGGTGAATGCAATTTTAATTGATCATCCCTATTTTGCAATGTGTAAATGAAATGTACTTGTATGAGTGGATAGTCAGGGACTACATGAGACGAATGTGAATATATGAAAAATAGTCGGGGACTATAAAGTATAAGTACTGAATGAGTGGATAGTCAGGGACTACATGTTATGAATGCGAATACATGGAAATAGTCAGGGATAATTGGGGGTAAATTACCATATGATAACGAATGCAATGTACTAGATAGGTCAGGGATCTGTTGGTTTGCATGTGGGTGGGTCGTTGTACCTACTAGTGTGAGTGTGGGGGAACGGCAATATAACAGATAAATACAGGTCAGGGACCTGGGTTATATTGGAAACAAGATAAGTTCACCGAGCGACTGTGGTACATTGGGTGTTGAGTCAGGGTACTAATAACATGTGTGAATGACCTAAGGGGTTAAAGAGGTGTCGGGGACACAGTTCATATGGAATAATTTACCTAAAGTATGATAGTACATTTAATATTGCAGTCAGGGACTGAATATTCCTAGGGGACCCACATTGCAGGATTGAGTGTGTTGAGAAATAAGGTAGATTTATTTCGCTTTTTTAATTAATTTACACGAGTATACACATAGACATATGTACTAAAATGTTATTAGAAATAGAAAAGGTGTTTGCAGGTTTGAGTGATTCAAACTGACGTATGTATGCAGGTTTGAATGATTCAACCTTGTATGTTTGCAGGTTTGAATGATTCGAACTGATGTATGATTGCAGGTTTGAGTGATTCAAACTGACGTATGATTGTAAGGTTTGAGTGATTCAACGGTGTATGTTTGTAAGATTTGAGTGATTCAAACTGATGTATGTTTGTAAGGTTTGAGTGATTCAACCGTGTATGTTTGTATGTTTGAGTGATTCAAACTGACATATGTTTGTAAGGTTTGAGTGATTCAAACTGACGTATGTTTGTAAGGTTTGAGTGATTCAACCTTGTATGTTTGCAGGTTTTTTGTGATTCGAACTGACGTATGTTTGCATCGTTGAGTGATTCGAACTGATGTATGTTTGAAGGTTTGAGAGAGTCGAACTGATGTATGCTTGAAGGTTTGAGAGAGTCGAACCGTATGATTGTGGTACATTAGGTATTAAGTCGACGTACTAATACCACGTTTGTATGACCTTCGGGTAAATAACAGGTGTGAGACCTAGGTTATGTTTTGAAAAGGTAAAGGAGAAGTGCACGGTGTTTACTAGACAGTGGCTAGATTGGGACACATTCTAAGGCAGCACACAATTGAACCTGATCATTTCTATTGTATTCAAATAAAATCAAGTAATTGAAATACATTAGACAATGGCTAATCAGGAGGCAGAGAAGGTGGTGAAAACATTGAAATCAGCATTAGAGACCAATGGAGGAAAAGAGGGAAAAGATTGGAGAAAGAAAGGAGAAAAATTATACAAAAGATGGATAGAAGAGGGCAGTATTGCCGCGTCCAACGGGCTTCCAGTCGACGGGGAGCCTGGTAGAATGCTGGAAGCGCTGAAGCGTAAAACATACAAAACCTGTTCCGAGTGGAAACAGGGAGGGGAGCCGAGTAGGGGTAAAATCAAGGAAGAAATGGAGAAGGCTAAATTGAAGGAACGCATAGGACTGGCTATGCTGGAAAAACTCAAGAAAATGTGCACGGATGAAAACCCACCAAAACCACAGGGAGGTAGACTATACCCGGAACTCCCTAAAGCACCACCACCCTATGATAGTCCACGAATAATGGCACCTGTACTGGATCTCTCAGCCACAGTAAACTACCACAAAAGACCAGATGATGGCAGCAGTGGACAAGAATGGTGTCTAGCGTCAGAGGGAAGAAAAGAAGAAATACAGGCTCTGGTGGAAGCTGCCAGAGAGCTGAGCAGAGGAGTGGCTGAACTAAGTAAAGTACAGATGGAAGGAGGAAATATGAGCATAGACAGCAGGAGTGAAAGTGGATCCTCTGATAATGGAATCAGATGGACTGAGACAAGCCTGACAAATACCCAAGAGGAAGAAGAGGAGCGGAGGAGAGTATGGAATGAACTCCAAGACAAACTCAGAAAGGAGGAGGGAGCAGTGAAAATACTGGAACGGACCCTGAAAGACATGGAACGGATTGAAATAAGGCGTAAGGAACAGACTAAGCTGAATCAATGCACACCGACATCAGGGCCAGGTGTACATTTCATCAGGCTGGGTACGCACAGCCAAGGAACAGAGGAATATGAAGATGGTGAAGACACACCCCGGGTTGGGCCCCCACAGTGTGAGCTTGACCAAAGATTCATCTGTGGTGGGATGTTTGCCATAAAGACTCCATTTGATCAATACCGCAATGGGATGTGGACTGCCATCAGGAGGAAATACCCCATTCAACCCAGGCCTCAGTTGATGAAATCATTGACTCTAGAAGAGGATGAAACTGTGCCGGTTTATATGAGAAAAGCCAGGATCCTGTGGAGACAGGCCTGGAATGCTGAGCCAGATAAGAATGAGATGAAACATATATTTCTGGAACAGTGCATGAAAGGGCTGCCGGACCAGGTGAGCACAGTGTGAAAAAGTGGTGGGGATCACTGCGAAGAAAGTGATGGAATTCACTGAGATTGCTCAACACCATGTGGCGAGATGGAGAGGATGAAAAGGGAAGGAAGAGGATGAAATAAAGCAACTACAGAAGAAAGTCTTGAAGAAGCAACTGGCAGAGGATAAGCCAGCAAAACAGATGCCTCTAACCAGCACTCCTCAACCTGCACCACAACCTTCTAGAGCCAACACCAGTGACACTGTTACTGCTGTGGTGCAGACTATGGCGGGATTGATGACACCCCAAAGGAATGCCACCTTCTACAGGATGGCCAAGCTACAATCAAGATCCAGACAGAGGGGCTATCCTCACCTGTTATAGATGTGGAGGCCATGGTCACGGAGTTGTGGGCAGTCATCGGGAGTAGACAGGAGAAGAGGTAGGGGACACACAGGAACTCAGAGAGCTGGCAGGGTCAGAGAGGGGGTTCACAAGGTCAACAATACTACCAACCACAATGGATTGCAGGTTGAGTTTATTTGGAGAAAGATTGAATGAGTTACATGAAACATCGAGTAAATTTAAAACTAATGATTGGAGGGAGTACAATTCCATTTTCCCAGATACATGATATCTTAAAGGGTACACTCACATATGGAATATTAAAGTTTTTATTTTCTGAGTTTAAATTAGGTGAAATCTTTTGATAAAGGAATGTTTGCTGTGTCTGTCAGTGTAGTGTCCAGAGCATGGAGGCACTACCAGGAGTCAGGCCAGTACATCAGGAGACGTGGAGGAGGCCGTAGGAGGGCAACAACCCAGCAGCAGGACCGCTACCTCCGCCTTCGTGCAAGGAGGAGCAGGAGGAGTACTGCCAGAGCCATGCAAAATGACCTCCAGCAGGCCACAAATGTGCATGTGTCTGTTCAAACGGTCAGAAACTGTCACGTTCTGACCATCGTTCGTGTGTGTTTTCCTTGTTTTAGTGTTGGTCAGGACGTGAGCTGGGTGGGCATTCTATGTTGTGTGTCTGGTTTGTCCATTTCTATGTTAGGCCTGATATGGTTCTCAATCAGAGGCAGGTGTTAGTCATTGTCTCTGATTGGGAACCATATTTAGGTAGCCTGTTTTGTGTTGGGTTTTGTGGGTGACTGTTCCTGTCTTTGTGTTTGTGGCACCAGATAAGACTGTTTTGGTTTTTGCACGTTTCTTGTTTTGTAGATTGTAGTATTTTCATCTTTATTAAAGATGCACAAAACTAACCACACTGCATTTTGGTCCGCCTCTCTTTCCCCACAAGAAAACCATTACAGAATCACCCACCAACCAAGGACCAAGCGGCGTGGTAAACAGAGGCAACAGCAACAGCAGGAGAAGCGACAGGTGCAGCAGGAGAAACAGCAGCAGCAGCAGAAGCAGCAGCAGGAGAAGCAACAGAGGCAGCAGCAGGAGAAGCAGCAGCAGCTGGAGCAACAGCAGCAGCAGCAGCAGTGGGAGAGGCTGAACTATTTGGAAGAATGGACTTGGGAGGAGATCCTTGACGGGAAAGGACCCTGGGCAGAGCCAGGGGAATATTGCCGCCCCAAAGCCGAGCTGGAGGCAGCGAAGGCAGAGAGGCGGCATTATGAGGAGCTAGCACGGCAGAGCGGCTGGAAGCCCGAGAGGCACCCCCAAAAATTTCTTGGGGGGGGACAGGGATAGTGTGGCAGAGTCAGGAGCCAGACCTGAGCCAACTCCTCCTGTTAACAGTAAGGAGCCATGGATGTTATCGGAGCTATCGGCGAAGCTGAGGGCTGAGTCTGAGAGGGTCGAGGAGTTATTGGACAGAATGGAGGAGAGTGAACGGATGGGAGATGAGGAGACACTCAAGGAGGTGTTAATAGAATTGGGGGAGTGTGAAGAGAGAGAGGAGTTGATTTGGCGTAGTATGCAAGGCATTCGCCCTCAGGTGTGTGTCCCCAGCCCGTCCCATCAACACAGGTGCTCCCGCCAGTCCGGCGCTACCAGAGTTTCCGCCCCTCAGTCCAGAGGCGCCAGAGCCCCTCAGTCCAGAGGCGCCAGAGCTTCTCTGTCCAGAGGTGCCAGAGCCTTCCTGTCCAGCGCCGCGTGAGCTACCCGTCTGCCCAGTGCCACCAGTCTGCCTAGTGCCGGCAGTCTGCCCAGCGCCGCCAGCGCCGCCAGTCTACCCAGCGCCATCAGTGCCGCAAGTCTGCCCAGCGCCGCCAGTCTACCCAGTGCCACCAGTCTGCCCAGTGCCGCCAGTCTGCCCAGTGCCGCCAGTCTGCCTAGTGCCGCCAGTCTGCCCAGAGCCGCCAGTGCCGCCAGTCTGCCCAGCGCCATCAGTCTGCCCAGCGCCGCCAGTGCCGCCAGTCTGCCCAGCGCCGCCAGTGCCGCCAGTCTGCCCAGCACCGCCAGTCTGCCCAGCGCCGCCGGTGCCGCCAGTCTGCCCAGTGCCGCCAGTCTGCTCAGTGCCGCCAGTCTGCTCAACGCCGCCAGTATGCTCAGTGCCGCCAGTCTGCCCAGCGCCGCCAGTCTGCCCAGCGCCGCCAGTCTGCCCAGTGCCGCCAGTGCCGCCAGTCTGCCCAGCGCCGCCAGATCCGCCATTTAGCCAAGATCTGCCAGAACTGCCAGTCAGCCAGGATCCGCCAGTCTGCCAGGATCCGCCAGAACTGCCAGTCTGCCAGGATCCGCCAGTCAGCCAGGACCTTCCAGATCTGCCAGTCAGCCAGGATCCGCCATTCAGCCAGGATCTGCCATTCAGCCAGGATCCGCCAGAACTGCCAGTCAGCCAGGATCCACCAGTCAGCCAGGATCTTCCAGATCCGCCAGTCAGCCAGGATCTGCCGGAACCGCCAGTCAGCCAGGATCTGCCGGAACCGCCAGTCAGCCAGGATCTGTCGGAACCGCCAGCCAGGATCTGCCGGAACCGCCAGCCAGGATCTGCTCGATTCATCAACCTGCCTGAGCTTCCTCTCAGTCCTGAGCTTCCTCTCAGTCCTGACCTTCCTCTCAGTCCTGAGCTTCCTCTCAGTCCTGAGCTTCCTCTCAGTCCTGACCTTCCTCTCAGTCCTGAGCTTCTTCTCAGTCCTGAGCTTCTTCTCAGTCCTGAGCTTCTTCTCAGTCCTGAGCTTCCTCAGTCCCGAGCTGCCCCTCAGTCCGGAGCTGCCCCTCAGTCCAGTGTGGCCCGTTGTTAAGGTTCCTAGGCCAAGGTTAGCCGCGAGGGTCGCCACTCAAGGGACGCTAAGGAGGGGGACTAAGACAATTATGGAGTGGGGTCCACGTCCAGCGCCAGAGCCGCCACCGCAGACAGATGCCCACCCAGACCCTCCCCTATAGGTTTAGGTTTAGGTTGTGCGTTCGGAGTCCGCACCTTCGGGGGGGGAGTACTGTCACGTTCTGACCATCGTTCGTGTGTGTTTTCCTTGTTTTAGTGTTGGTCAGGACGTGAGCTGGGTGGGCATTCTATGTTGTGTGTCTGGTTTGTCCATTTCTATATTAGGCCTGATATGGTTCTCAATCAGAGGCAGGTGTTAGTCATTGTCTCTGATTGGGAACCATATTTAGGTAGCCTGTTTTGTGTTGGGTTTTGTGGGTGACTATTCCTGTCTTTGTGGCACCAGATAGGACTGTTTTGGTTTTTGCACGTTTCTTGTTTTGTAGATTGTAGTATTTTCATCTTTATTAAAGATGCACAAAAGTAACCACACTGCATTTTGGTCCGCCTCTCTTTCCCCACAAGAAAACCATTACAGAAACAGACTCCATGAGGGTGGTATGAGGGCCTGACATCCACAGGTGGGGGTTGTGCTTACAGCCCAACACCGTGCAGGACGTTTGGCATTTGCCAGAGAACACCAAGATTGGCAAATTCGCCACTGGCGCCCTGTGCTCTTCACAGATGAAAGCAGGTTCACACTGAGCGCATGTGACAGACGTGACAGTCTGGAGACGCCATGGAGAACGTTCTACTGCCTGCAACATCCTCCAGCATGACCGGTTTGGCAGTGGGTCAGTCATGGTGTGCGGTGGCATTTCTTTGGGGGGAGGGGGGCGGGCGCACAGCCCTCCATGTGCTCACCAGAGGTAGCCTGACTGCCATTAGGTACCGATATGAGATCCTCAGACCCCTTGTGAGACGATATACTGGTGCGGTTGGCCCTGGGTTCCTCCTAATGCAAGACAATGCTAGACATAATGTGGCTGGAGTGTGTCAGCAGTTCCTGCAAGAGGAAGGCATTGATGCTATGGACTGGCCCACCCGTTCCCAAGACCTGAATCCAATTGAGCACATCTGGGACATCATGTCTCGCTCCATCCATTAGCGCCACGTTGCACCACAGACTGTCCAGGAGTTGGCCGATGCTTTAGTCCAGGTCTGGGAGGAGATCCCTCAGGAGACCACCCACCACCTCATCAGGAGCAGGCCCAGGCATTGTAGGGAGGTCATACAGGCACGTGGAGGCCACACACACTACCGAGCCTCATTTTGACTTGTTTTAAGGACATTACATCAAAGTTGGATCAGCCTGTAGTGTTGTTTTCCACTTTAATTGAGTGTGACTCCAAATCCAGACCTCCATGGGTTGATAAATTTGATTTCCATTGATCATTTGTGTGATTTTGTCGTCAGCACATTCAACTATGTAAAGAAAAAATTATTTAATTAGAATATTTCATTCATATCTAGGATGTGTTATTTTAGTGTTCCCTTTATTTTTTTGAGCAGTGTAGTAAGAAACACTTCTTTGGAGGGATGGTATGACTTATGACCTCCATTGTAACCTTCCTTTGTGGTCTGATCAGCCTCATTGGAAAGCCATTTGGATGGAGAATCTAGGGTCATTTGTAATACTGATATTAAGGTAATTTAATACAAAAAGGCAGTGAAATTTACATTATAGTGTCATCATATTTTCTCTGATGAATGTGGTGTGAAAATGAGTTTGGTTTTAACACCTGTGTATAGGAGGGTGCCAGTGTACCTGTGTAATGGGGAGGGTGTCCGTATGGGGATTACATGATAACCAACTTGGGACAGTCTTGGGATTGGAGAAGAGGGTATCCTTATAGCATAGGGGATCCCACAAAGGTGGATAGGTTTTCCATGATATGGGGAAAACCTGGGAGCACTGTTGAACTCTGTAAAGGCGATGAAATACTACGAACCATTAAGCTTTCTGATGCAGGAACCTATACCCTCGGTCTGGAAAGGAATGGGGCTGACACGATGGGTGTGTTCTCTGTAAAGGTGCTGCAGAGGCCACAGCGGTCCCAGATGAACCAGAGCCAGACCCAGACTCACTCCTCCAAGCCCAACCCTGCCTCCACCAACCAAATTACCAAACCCTATCCAGGTAATTCATGTTAAGGATATCACAGATAGCGACCAATTGGGTACTGAAATTGGATATGATGTTAGGGAAAATATGTGGTTGGCATACATGCGATATACTGCTGTTACGAATCCCTTTTGGCCCGACAATCTGGGGGGGGGGGTAATGAGACCCGTAACATAACTCAAGCAAATAAGTGACAAAGCAAAAGTGTGAACGAAATAACCAGGACAACTGAAATCTACCGTCAAACTCAAGGTTTATTTGAAAACACACGGTAATGGGGGGGGGGCTGAGCTGGACCCAAGGAAATAAACAATAAGTATACAAAACAAACTAAGCTAGACTAGCCTACTTTAACAACAGCTAACTAACCAGCCAAAAATACAGTGGGTGGTCCGCCCAGTTCTAACTAGTGTATTTAACAATGTCTACCTACGGGTAGTGTAGGCCCATGGGCGACTTGTCTTGGTTTCCCCTTTTCCCACCAGCAATCAAACACAAACACCATAACAATACTCACAGGTGATGACAAAGTGCTATGGAGGTGCTCAAACAAAAGAGAGGTTAATACACAACAAGAGAGTGAACCACAGAGACCTACAGACATGGCATTTACAGAGAGAGATTGAGCTCTAGAGCAAACAACTGACAAGGTTTTTAAACCAAGGGAAAGGAACTGTGATTGGGTAGGAAACAGGAGGAGGTGTGTCTTCTGATTGATGATTGATTGGTGACTGATTGGGGAGTGATGATTTTCACCTGTGAGGGGAGAAGGAGAGCAAACACAGGATACACACACACACACACACACACAGGATACCTGTATCCGTAACAACTGCCAAGACATTACAAAGGAAGGACTGTGTTATTTGTGGCCATACTCGGCCTGTATTGGCTACTCATCCATTTGCCTTGGGAAAGGGGGAAGGCTGGAGGTGTATGCTGGAAAGTTTTTACCATGTTAAACCCAACTCCACACTTTGTAAGACTCTGTCTCTAGTGTTCCTGGAAGTCCCTCCTCAAAAGGCTCCATGGGGTGTTAAGGCGTACAGAGGTAACTACAGTTGCATCACTGGTACAGGTAGGGGTTTTGACTTTGGGCGGTTGCCTGCAGCAGATTGTAGTAATAACATAACCATTAATGCCACCGGGCCAGTGAAAGGTAACTGGCAGGGTACGTGTGCTTTAGCCAGTCTGATAATACCACTAACCATTATCGAAGTTACAGCTAATCAGCTCCTGGGATCTACTAGAAAAGCACCTAATGATGTTCACCCATACTCCAGATATAAGCGTGATACACCATGGTCTGAGGAAACAGATAATATACATTTCAACCTACTCGGTGTGCCAGTAGGTGTTCCTCGGGAATTCCAGGCCCTAAACAGGAATTATGGTTTATGGCATCTACTACCAATTCTTGGCCCCGCTATTGTGGATGCCAAACAGACCTCATGGATAAATGATATATACTATAATCAACAACGTTTTGTTAATTACACCCACATAACTCTTACTGGTATGGCTGAGCAATTGGAGTTTTCGGCAGAAATGAAGAGCATGGCTGGGGTGGAGGAGTCTAGCTGGATGTCTTGGATGGGGGTGTGGCTGGATGAGTATGTATCACTGGTGGTTACTGGATTTCAGACCCTAATTCTTGTATTTTTGTTATTGATGTGTTGTGCTGCTTGCATCATACCTTGTTTGAAGAAGTCTGTTACAGATGTGGTACAGGCTTCAGGTATGATGCTCTTGCTTGATGCTCCTGAAGGAGATGCAGATACAGAATCTATCTTCCGGAGAAAGATGGGGCTGACTGAGGATGACCCCTGGTTTGCTGTGGGTGAGGTCGTGGAATGATAACTTCTTAAATACATAACGTGTACAATATAACTTGTCCTCTCTTATGTGAAGGTTTAGAGTCCCTGGGTGGCAAGGAGCCCACCTGGTACAGGATAGGAGTAGCTGAGAGGACCAGATGGTTTATAATAATGCTTTGCTTTTCTTTACTCTGTTTTCCATGACCAAAGTTTTATCCTATATCTAACATGACAATAAACAATAAAGTTTTGTCCTATTTTTGGTAAGTGACACCATTGTGGGTGTCAAAAGGGGGAGACAAAAGCATATATCATTTGTTGATTTTGTTTCTACTTTCCTTTGTTGATTTTTCTTTTCTGTATTTCTGTAAAAAAAAAAAATCATAAAAAACTTTTTATTATTTTCATGAAATGCTATTAACATATTACTATGTTGGGATTGCTGAAATAAAGGATAATGAGTGACATCCTTGTGGGTGTCAAAAGGGGGAATCAAAAACAGTTTATATATATGTTAATCAACAAAGGGACGTGCATCACTTCATATATTCACAAAATAAAGGTTTAAAGTTCCTGGGTCCATCAGCAACCAAGTATATTGGATGGTGTGGTGACACCCCTTGGGGGTATAAAATGGGGGATTATGAGGATTCTGTGTTATGCACTATAACCCGTTACCATATACAGTATGTGATTGAATATTATCTGCTGTTGGCTTGTGTGGATGTATGTGTTATGCAACATAGCTGACTTGAAACATTGTTAACAGTTTCAGGGCCATGGGCCTTTCTCATGATGGAAAAATACAGAATGACATGAAGACAGGAACTGTGCAATGAGTTGGTGGGGCACATTCAGAACGTAGGTTGGATGGGGATTGTCACTGCACAGCTATTTTCAGGTCTCTCCAGATATGTTTGATTGGGTTCAAGTCCAGGCTCTGGCTGGGCCACTCAAGGACATTCAGAGACTTGTCCTGAAGCCACTCCTGCATTGTCTTGGCTGTTCTTAGGGTCGTTGTCCTGTTGGAAGGTAGTGCTCTGGAGCAGGTTTTCATCAAGGATCTCTCTGCACATTGCTCCGTTCATCTTTCCCTCGATCCTGACTAGCCTCCCATTCCCTATCGCTAAAAAACCACAGCATGATACGGCAACCACCTTGCTTCACCGTAGGGATAGTGCCAGATTTTCTCCAGACATGATGCTTGGAATTCAGACCAAAGAGTTCGATCTTGGTTTCATCAGACCAGATAATTTTGTTTCTCACGATTTTAGAGTCCTTTAGGTGCCTTTTGGCAAACTCCAAGCGGGCTGCCGTGTGCCTTTTACCGAGGAGTGGCCAGATAAAGGCCTGATTGGTGGAGTGCTGCAGAGATGTTTGTCCTTCTGGAATGATCTCCCATCTCCACAGAGGAACTCTGGAGCTCTGTCAGAGTGACCATCAGGTTCTTGGTCACCTTCCTGACTAAGGCCCTTCTCTCCCGATTGTTCAGATGGGCCAGGTGTTGGGAAGGGATTACAGCAGTGATTGAATGAGGGTATGAGGTATGAGTTGAGGTGTTCAGAGGCTTGACTTCAGTGCACGGCAGGGGTTGAGGTGTTCATAGGCTTCAGTGCAGGACAGGCTCATCATGGATGGATGGTGTTGGAGAAGAGCTTAACTCTTCCACTGAGGGCAGGACAGGATTTGACTGGGAAGACAAAAAACAATAACACAACACACTACACAGTTAGAAAAAAAGAACTAAGAATGAGTTAGTCCAAGCAAGTAGTAAAGTCATTGATGTGTAATAATGTGATTGTGTTTGTGTATATGATTAACTCTACATACAGTAATGAGCTACAATTGACAGGTCTACTCACAGTGCTTGGAGAGGAAACATTCAATGTGCCTGTGGATGAGAGGGCACATGAGACGTGGCTTCATTTCATGTCAGGAGAGAGTTGACAATGGTAGTGGAGTGGAGCTGTCATCACCTCAAACAGGGAACAGGAGGGGACGTAGCGGTAAATACAAATAGCAGATACATTCCACTACAGCAGCTCCATCACTTGGGCAACACGTTTCTCCATGAAGTTAATCTCAGACATCTCAGAATTCCCAAAGTCAAACACAGACTGCTCATCTCGCCTGCTTGACACATCAAAGTAGCCCAAGAAACGTTCCTGAATGAAGCCCTGATCATCCACGCCATCATCCACATCATCCGTACCTGACGATAACTGACAATTGCAAGCAGACTGGTTGCACCAGGTCTCAGCAAGGTGTAGAAATGTTTTCTCCCTGGTGTTTTTCCTTATTTGGTAACCTAACCAGGAAAACTCTGCACCCTAAAGTTTTATACGGGCTATGATGGGACCAGTTTGCCTAATCAGGTCACATGGTTCTAAAAAAATATTGGAAAAAATCTCCTGGTCCTGGGGAGGACAAAACCCTGTCGAACTGCAGCTACCTTATACTTGTTCATATATGAATTATATTTAGACGAGACTACCAAGACACAGAGACAACAACTGATAGACAATAGAACTCACAGGGCTGAGCTTGCTTTATGCATGTTTGCATCATGTAGGCCTATGCAACTGTAGGGCTTATAAAAAATGTATTCACAGTCTATGTCATCACTATTATGTTGATTGATTATTTCCAGTTAATAATTTTGGATTGAAGAAACTCCCAAATGTTGTGTGGAACAAGACCAATACACCACACTAGGATCATTCTCTGATCCTAATCCTTTGATTGGTTGGAGGATGTCCTCCGGAAGTGGCCATAATTACCATGTAGGTCTATGGAAGGGGTTAAGGCATACAAGCTTCCTAGGTTTTGTATCGAAGTCAATAGCTGTCCTCCGACTACACCATGGTGCTAGCCTAGAGTGTGTTGTTGAGACTACTGTAGACCTTCATTGCAAAACAGTGTGTTTTACTCAGGTATTTGGTGACGTGACTATATTCAGTTTTATCTAAAAAGGAGAACTTTTTTCATGTTTAATTATTTTTTTAAATTCTGAAATTCACTGAGTAGGATTAGCATTATAGTACAGGTACTTTATGTAGAAATATAGAAATTGCTGTTTGAACAGGTCGTATGGTTTCCCTTTTCTCTATGAACTAATCAAAAACCACAGTTTCCTCAGAGAAGTTCCTGCACACTTTTAGAACTGGTGTTTGTCCTGACCATGTGACCGAACCAGGAGAAACTCCAAGCCCTAATTTATGCCTCATAATTAATTTCCCTCTCAGAATTAATTTCCCTCACTTTATGTCAGTCAAAGATGACTTTGACTGACATAAAATCATCCTTCAAAATGTCCCCATAACTCAGAACACGTTGAGCTCTGGTCAATTAAACAAAAGTGTTTGACATGTGCATGGTCAAATTTGAATGAATGGTGTGTGAGTGTGTGCGGTACGACAATTATTGCATAAAACTTCTGGTAAACTACAGCCACTCATATCTGATGATGAGGAAAGACTATTTATTAGGCTGCCTACTGTTCTCAGTGCAATTAAACATGAGCATTTGAACATGTGATTCGTGATGTGGGAATGACAAGAACTGTGAGTATCAAGGTTACAGGTGATTCCTGGCCAATCATATATAACACTGATTTGCATAGATGGGAGTTGTGAATACGTTTAGTGAAGGAAGTGCCGTAATGCTGACATACTGCTGAATGGTGCTGACAGAAAAAGTGACAGATGAGTGTGAAGGTACCAGGGCAGTATTAAATATGGGGCTATTTATATAGACTTAGCATGGGGTCTATATGGTGTCAGCCTTGGAGTGCTGCTGTGTGCATTTTCCTCTGGGTGCTCTGGGCCTGGTGTGGTGGAGGACTTTAACCATGTGGAGCACTGTAAAGACTCTCTACATGCTCATCCCACCACGGGGCTACCTGGGGGGGCAGCAACCTGAAGAAGATATGCCAGCGCCTGGAGGACAAGCCCTGATTTGTCACCCTCTATGACCCCCACAAACAGATGCCCCTCTAATCTGCCTACACCTTCAAATGGTCTGACGGGGAGAAGTGCAAGGATCAGCCCTAAGGTGAGTTAAGGTCTGGGGACAGAGGGAAGATGATCACACACACACACAGACTATGACAATTCACAGTTCTACAACTTAAATTGTGGTCTCATATGAAGAACACTATTCTGGTCCCTTAGAAATGGACTTATATAAACTAAAGCTCACTGTCTTGATCAGAGAATGTGTGAGCCTTTGTTTCGCCCACACATTCCATAACTCACTATCTTCCTTTAGTAATAGCATGAATCCCCGCAGTAAATATAGAGCTCTTGAATTTCACCTAATTACAGCAGTAGGTTATAATTTAAAAGATAAGACAGTAGATCGGTAGACAGTCGGGCACTGCTTTCCCGCAGTTCTGCTAACGACGGCAAGAGCAGGTGTTCGTTCGGGTACAGATTGTAAGAAGCTCTAGTAAGCAGGTGCATGGGGTTTCTCGGCTAGTGATTCCGAACAGATGGGAATTAAATCAGGAAGCCCCTTTGTTAAAGAAACAGACAATGTCACACAGTATACAGTCTGATAAATAAAATATTTGGCTTTGGAAAAAAAAGATTATTGAAATACTGAGTTTTCATCATTCCTGAAATGTTAAATCTGCACACCCTGTACAAAATAATCTGTATCAATAGGCACCTGTCTCGCCGATAATCAAATTGATGACCCCTCTCTCTCTCTCTCTGCCTCTTTCTCTCTCTCTATCTCTCTCCATGTCTCTCTGCCTCTCACTCACACTCTCTCTCTGCCTCTCTTTCTCTCTAGTTCTCTCTCTGCCACTCTTCCTCCTTCTAGCTGGCCTCCAGTAAAGCCAGTAGTAATATGGAGCCCTTCCCCCAGTCGGCCTAGATGCACATGCGTCTCATGGACAGTCAGACGGTGCTGGATGACTTTGCAGATGTGACCCAGAACAAGAGAGGCCAACTGAACCCAGACCAGCACCAGTCTGAGCCCCTGGAAAAGGAAGCCACCTATACCCTGACCAACGTAGTGCCTTAGATCCGAGAGTTCAACACCGGCCCCTGGGCCCAGCATGAGGACCGCATCAGACAACACCTCAACAACTACTGCCGTGGCAATGCCTAGGTCAACACCAGGAGTTACCTCGGCCGGGAACATGATCAGACGGTGACAACCAGGACTGTGTGGGCATACCAGAGTACCTGTGTACGGCCTACTGCTGTCCAGACTATTACCACAATGCCCCCTACCTAGAGCGCTACCGCCTCCCCGTGTTTGGGGCCTACGGCCTGAATGATAGGGTCAACAATGCTGTGGTAGAGGTGCCTATCAAGATCCTAGAGAAGTTTCTGAAGGAACGGATGGACGTGGACAAGAACTACCAGATATTCTACAATGAAAGTGTGCCTGATGACATGTAGCCATACTAGGAAATATTTTGTCTCTAGCTAAATGATGACAGACATAAAAGCAAGGTTGAAGTATTGTGATGTGGATGCATTTATTCATACATACACTAGAGGGCGCTTCTGACAAACGTCTGTGGTCAAATGTTTCTTCATGTTTCTTTAATCTGCTTTGAAGCGACCTTTAATGGTTATGTGATTGTGAAGAAACGCATAAGACTGATGCAACAATGTAATTTCATTTGTGTTGATTGACAAAGAGCCGGGAGGGAGAATCGTGCTGTGCTTGGTGTAACATTCAGGGGAGAATGACTGCCCCTCACAAGTTGACCGACCGCGGTACTGCAGGTATTGTTTCCAGAAAAAAGGATACCCATTATACAGAATTGGGAAATGGCGATCTCCTTGGTCAATATTCATGGTATACAGTGCACTCGGAAAGTATTCAGACCCCTTGACTTTTTCCACATTTTGTTACGTTACAGCCATATTCTAAAATGGATTAAATAAATAAAAAATCCTCATCAAATCTACACACAATAGCTCATAACGACAGAAATATCTTATTTACATAAATATTCAGACCCCTTGCTATAAGTCTCGAAATTGAGATCAGGTGCATCCTGTTTCCACTGATCATCTTTGAGGTGTTTCTACAACTTGAGTGGAGTCCACCTGTGGTAAATTCAATTGATTGGACATGACTTGTAAAGGCACACACCTGTCTATAGAAAGTTCCACATTTGATAGTGCATGTCAGAGCAAAAACCAAGCCATGAGTTCGAAGGAATTGTCCGTAGAGCTCAGAGACAGGATTGTGTTGATCTGGGCAAGGGCACCAAAAAAATGTCTGCAGCATTGAAGGTTCCCAAGAACACAGTGGCCTCCATCTTTCTTAAATGGAATAAGTTTGGAACCACCAAGACTCTTCCTAGAGCTGGTTGCCCGGCCAAACTGAGCAATTGGGGGAGAAGGGCCTTGTTCAGGGAGGTGACCAAGAACCCAATGGTCACTCTGAGAGATCCAGAGTTCCTCTCTGGAGATTGGAGAACCTTCCAGAAGGACAGGTTCTCCCATCTGAGCCACTCCTCAGTAAAAGGCACATGGAAGCCCTCTTGGGGTTTGCTTAAAGGTATCTAAAGAGTTGTCAGACCATGAGAAACAAGATTCCCTGGTCTGATGAAACCAAGATCGAACTCGTTGGCCTGAATGACAAGCATCAAGTCTGGAGGAAACCTGGCACTATCCCTACGGATAAGCATGGTGGTGGCAACATCATGCTGTGGGGATGTTTTTCAGCGGCAGGGACTGGGAGACTAGTCAGGATCGAGGGAATGATGAACGGAGCAAAGTACAGAGAGATCCTTGATGAAAACCTGCTCCAGAGAGCTCAGACCTCAGACTGAGGCAAAGGTTCACCTTCCAACAGGTCAACGACCCTAAGCACACAGCCAAGACAACGCAGGAGTGGCTTCAGGACAAGTCTCTGAATGTCCTTAAGTAGCCAAGCCAGAGACCAGACTCGAACCCGATCAAACATATCTGGAGAGGCCTGAAAAGAGCTTTGCCATGAAGCTCCTCATCCACCCTGACAGGGCTTAAGAGGATCTGCAGAGAAGAAGGGGAGAAACTCCCCAAATACAGGTGTGCCGAGCTTGTAGCATCATACCCAAGAAGACTCCAGGCTGTAATTGCTGTCAAAGGTGTGTCAACAAAGGGTCTGAATACTTATGCAAATGTAAAATTTAATTTTGTTATGCATTTGCAAACATTTCTAAAAACCTGTTTTTGCTTTGACATTATGGAGTATTGTGTGTAGACTGATGAAGAAAAAACCCCAATTCAATCCATTTTAGAATAAAGCTGTAACTTAACAAAATGTGGGAAAAAAATCAAGGGGTCTAAATACGTTCCGAATGCACTGTATAAAAAAATCAGCAAACACAATCATGTACCAGTAATTGCTCCAATTTCACCAGATGTCTTTCACCAGATGTATGTCCTTGAACCGATTACTTTAAAATCCCTCAGCCTGCAGTACCTCGTCAGCCGTAAACTTGAGAAAGACAATGAGAGGGAACAATACTGAGCTACCCTGCAACTTCACTGCCTAGAGTAGCTCACATTGTGCATCTAATGTTTCCAACAATTCCTCCACGTAGCAAGATGGTGACACTTCCTGACATTCTTGCGCAACTGAGCATTCTCATCGGAAACAATGAGATGACGTCATCGATGGCATTGTCACATTTTTTTTTCTTACTGTCTATGATTACATGAGAGTAAACTTAACATTAAAATTCGGGTTCTTAGACAAGCATTACATCACTGTTGAAACATTACGCCTTGAGCCGCTGGCTGTGACAGAAAACCAGGACCATTAGGAATGTAGGTCAGAGGACCGGAAAGGGTTAAATGCACCCCATTTGCAGAATTGACCAGTCATAAAAGGCTTTAAGATGCATCTGTCTCTTCTTTTCATTGCTAAAGCACAGCTGAGTGGTTCCTCTGTGGTTCCTCTGTCCTTTTTGGCACACGTAGTCTTTTTTGGTCTAAACAAATCCCCGCAGCGATATTTATAGATCTGTATTCCTAGAACTGCAGGTAGTCTAGTGGTTAGAGTGTTGGGTCAGTAATTGAAAGGTTGCTGGGTGAAATCCCAGAGCTGACAAGGTAAAAATGTGTCGTTCTGCCCCTGAACAAGGCAGTTAACCCACTGTTCCTAGGCCATCATTGTAAATAAGAATTTGTTCTTTAACTGCCTTGCCTAGTTAAATTTAAAAAACTACAAGTCATCCCAAACAGCATAGACTATAGGATACACATCCCCTGTATACCTGCATATGTATAAACTCCTTGTGTAGGCCTGTCTGTGCTAAATTACTTTCCACACACATAAAACAACTGAGAAAATATCTTCAGCTCAATAATAAATTAGGTCTTTGAATCAATGTTCATTCAAACCACAGGGCTGGTAACCTCAGGGGCCCCCAGATAGGAAAATGTGTAGAATTGCAAGAAATTTGTTTTAACACGGCTAAATATTTAGCTCAGCCTCATGGCAAATTGTGAACAAAAGCAGACGATGAGCTTAAAGAACAGCAAATAAAGATCTCTGCCTCATGACAAAAATGTGTAGAATAGCATTACTAAACAGTACAGTTTTCTCTCTGCACCGTGGCACAATATGTTGAAATGCAGTAAGTTAGCTGATCCCCCACTCCAAACCCCCCCCAAAGTCGGTGCCCTGGGGCCCGAAACGCAGTAGCCTGGTATTGGTTACTGAAATACATCAATGCCATCTCATTTAGAAAAGACCGCTGAAGAATGACAGCCTCTTATTGCAGGCTCAGAATTCAGTGGTGAGATAAATTCATAACTGCATAGTAGTTTGCCAAAACACGACCCAGTTAAAACTTCTTTGGGAACGGGGGCAGTATTGAGTAGCTTGGCTGAATAAGGTGCCCAGAGTAAACTGCCTGCTACTCAGGCCCAGACGCTAGAATATGCGTATAATTAGTAGATTTGGATAGAAAACACTCTGAAGTTTCTAAAACTGTTTGAATGATGTCTGTGAGTATAACAGAACTCATATGGCAGGCAAAAACCTGAGAAAAATCCAAACAGGAAGTGGGAAATCTGAGGTTTGTAGTTTTTTAAAGTCATTGCCTATCCAATATACAGTGTAAATGGGGTCGGCATGCACTTCCTAAGGCTTCCAATAGATGTCAACAGTCTTCAGAATGTTGTTTCAGGCTTCTACTATGAAAGGGGAGCAAATAAGAGCAAAACACACATTTATTGTCTACCATGGAGTCCTGGGAGTACCATCCGGTGAAGATCATCAAAGGTCAGGGATTAATTTTAACGCTATTTCTGTCTTTTGTGATACCTCTCCTTCTTTGGAAAATGGTTGTATGGTTTTCTGTGGCTAGGCGCTGACATAACATAATTGCAAAGTGTGCTTTCGCCGTAAAGCCTTTTTGAAATCAGACACTGTGGCTGGATTAACAAGACGTTTATCTTTAAAATAGTGTATAATACTTGTATGTTTGAGGAATTTTAATTATGAGATTTCTGTTGTTTGAATTTGGCACCCTGCAATTTCACTGGCTGTTGGCGAGGTGGGACGCTATCGGCCCACATATCCCAGAGAGGTTTTAACCTGTAATGAAAGTATTCCCCCATAGTTCTCCTTGCCTGGGCATGTTCAGTACAAAACCTTTTTGGGGAACGGTGCAGATGGAAATCTATGAACGTAACTGTAACGGTTTTCCTCGTCGTCTGAGGAAGAGTAGTCAAGATCAGAACAATGGGTGGGCATCTGTCCGCGGTGGCGGCTTTGGCGCGGGACGTGGACCCCACTCCGCCATAGTCTTGCCCCCCTTACGTGGCACCTTTGGAGCGGCGACCCTCGCCGCTGACCTCGGACTGGGGACCCTTGCAGCGGGCCCCGAATCGATGGGAAACTCTGGCAGCGCCGGACAGGTGAGTCAACTCCGGCAGCGCCGGAGTGAAGGGTGGCTTCGGCAGTGACTCCTCTTTCACCCCAGCTGCCAACCTAACCCTGATACAGTTGACCATCCTACCCATGCCAGATTATGGAGACATAATTTAAAGATCGGCAGGTAAGGGTGCTCTCGAGCGGCTAGATGTTCTTTACCATTCGGCCATCAGATTTGCTCCTTATAGGACACATCACTGCACTCTATACTCCTCTGTAAACTGGTCATCTCTATGTAACCGTCCTCACTCCCCCGTGAAATATCTACTGCAGCCCTCATCCTCCACATACAACACCCGTTCTGCCAGTCTCATTCTGTTGAAGGTCCCCAAAGCACACACATCCCTGGTTTGCTCCTCTTTTCAGTTCGCGACTGGAACGAGCTGCAACAAACACTCAAACTGGACAGATTTTTCTCAATCTCTTCATTCAAAGACTCAATCATGGACACTCTTGTGGTTTTTTTCTGTGATGTATTGTTGTCTCCACCTTCTTGCCCTTTGTGCTGTTGTCTGTGCCCAATAATGTTTGTACCATGTTTTGTGCTACTAACATGTTGTGTTGCTACCATGTTGTTGTTATGTTGTGTTGCTACCATGCTGTGTTGTCATGTGTTGCTGCCTTGCTATGTTGTTGTCTTAGGTCTCTCTTTATGTAGTGTTGCGTTGTCTCTCTTGTTATGATGTTTGTTTTGTCCTATATTTATATTGTATTTATGTTTTATTTTTAATCCCAGGCCCCTGTCCCTGCAGGAGGCCTTTTGCCTTTTGGTAGGCCGTCATTGTAAATAAGAATTTGTTCTTAACTGACTTGCCTAGTTAAATAAAGGTTAAATAAAAACAAAAATAAATAAAATGGTATTTTAAAATTCTAGTGGCGTTGTTTACCCAGTAGTGCTGAATTTCAGCCTCAGCTGAGTTTCTTTAAATCACTCAAATGTATTTATAAAGCCCTTCTTACATCAGCTGATGTCACAAAGTGCTGTACAGAAACCCAGCCTAAAACCCCAAACAGCAAGCAATGCAGGTGCAGAAGCATGGTGGCTAGGAAAAACTCAACCTAGAGAGGAACCAGGCTATGAGGGGTGGCCAGTCCTCTTCTGGCTGTGCCGGATGGAGACGATAACAGAACATGGCCAAGATGTTCAAATGTTCATAGATGACCAGCAGGGTCAAATAATAATAAACACAGGGGTTGTAGAAGGTGCAACAGTTCAGCACCTCAGGAGTAAATGTCAGTTGGCTTTTCATAGCCGATCATTCAGAGTATCTTTACCGCTCCTGCTGTCTCTAGAGAGTGGAAAACAGCAGGTCTGGGACAGGAAGCACGTCCGGTGAACAGGTCAGGGTTCCATAGCCGCAGGCAGAACAGTTGGAACTGGAGCAGCAGCACGACCAGGTGGACTGGGGACAGAAAGGAGTCATCAGGCCAGGTAGTCATGAGGCATGGTCCTAGGGCTCAGGTTCTCTGAAAGAAAGAAAGAAAGAAAGAGAGAATTAGAGAGAGCATACTTAAATTCACACAGGACACCAGATAAGACAGGAGAAATACTTCAGATATAACAGACTGACCCTAGCCCCCCGACACATAAACTATTGCAGCATAAATACTGGAGGCTGAGACAGGAGGGATCGGGAGACACTGTGGCCCCGTCCGACGTTTAAACATATAGATTTTCCTTTGTACTTCCTCATTTCCACCATTTGTTTGCCATGCATCCTTGATTAAAAAAATAGCCTTCATTCCAATGTATTAGCTGTATCAGTTGATTCATCATCGTTGCTTTTGTCAGGTCAGTCAGCTATTTAGAGAACTCATTGCTTTGTTTTTCAGGTGTGCGCGGGTATTGGAGGTCTCCTTGCTGTCTGTGGTCAGAAGAGTAGCCCATTTATTTAGCTTTATTATTTTCTATCAATATTTGTTGATGATGGTCGACAATATCAGTAGACAACTAGCCTATAGCTAGACACCAATACGCATCCAATCCATCCAACAAGTATACGTTAATGACAGTAGGCCTATAGTTGACTCTTTTGGTTAGAAGCATTTGATTTGGCAATGCCACAGGCCTACATTATTTTGTGTGCCCATGAAAACTACCGGCAGTGTTTTATGCCTAGTGGAGGGTAAATGCAAGTAAACGCAGTTTACCCTCCTTTTCTTCCAGAAAAATACATTAAAAGTATAGGGAACGTATTTTTTTTTCTCTCACCACGACCGGCAATCAGAGTTTACCCAACTATTTAAAAAAAATGTTTTACCATTACAACACTGGCTACTGGTAGGCCTATTTGACGTTCATGGTAATACACAATAGCCTATACAAGTAAATTAACTGTGTGTTAGGGTGACCATCACGTTTTTCCAGGGACAGTTTCAGACCCATTTCGGGTGTCCCGACTTTTCAGGCTACAAATAAGGTCAATTTGTCAGCATGATGCATCAATTAATGTAGACCTAATCCATGGCAATCACCGAATGTCATTAGACTCACTTTTTGGTGTTTTGTAAACAGATGTTGATTTCCATTCGTCAAATGGTGTGAGTATACATGCAGTTTGGATGCTGGAATTATGTTGGAGTAGACAAACATGCATAACAGGTAACCTACTTTTTGAAGTGATTTGTTTGACAAATCATGTTCATGCCAAAAAGGTCATACGTTTTACCGTTAAATTATGTCTTTGTTATTAGGCCCATAACTTCTTTTTTTTAAGAGACCCCAGAATGTCACAGTGTAATTCACACTCTGACTGGATTGTCCTGACTCCCTCCTGTGTACCAGAGTCCTAGCTTAAAAATGGACCAATAGAAGTATAAAGTTGGGTTCCGATGGAATGTAGGAATGGCAACATGCAGGAACGCCCCGAATTGCTGGCCGCAAATGCACCCTTATGGATGGAGAACAACAGATGCCGGTGACCCAGTGGCATGTATTCATGAATGCCAAGGGAAGCCAGGCTTCCACAAAAAATGTACCAAGAAAAAAATGACCAATACTAAATAATTTATCTTTTGTCTCTCTGAGGTTTCATAATTTTCCTTCCATTTGCAAGAGGCTGAATGTATCTCAATGGAGGAGGGGCAAGCGAAACAGCGCCTCTCTGGCTCTGTATGTGTAGCCCATCTATCTGATGCTGTCTGGTCAAAAATAGTATGATATTGTTGCTGCCCTTTGCATTGAATGCAAGGGGAGCCAGCGAGCATTTGGCCTCCCTTGATATTTTTTAAAAATACAATAATATCCAAACAGCTTTGAGCTAAACTGAGTGAGCTAAACTATGAACGGTCCTGGCACACCAAAAGAAAAGTGTGAAGGGACGCCAGTTTGGATTTGGCTTCACACCAATCACACCACATCAAGCCAAATGTCATTGACAGAAAAACATGTGAATTGTTTCATCTTGTTGTGTTGTTGTCCTCAGGTGACTAGCTAGCTAGCTAAAATTGTCCCTTTCCTGAATTAGCCATGGACTGAGATAGGGATTTGGACTTGTGGTTTTGCTTAATTATCCGTACTGGCCAATGATTATGATGTTAATTCTGATCCAACCATAAATTCATACATTGTGCCTCTGGCCTGAGAGGATGGAAGTTCAATATGTAGCTAGACTTAGTAGGCAAATGTTAAGTAGCTGGCTAATCGTTTCCCATGAAAGGAAGTTAGGCTAGCGATCAAGTATTTTAGCCAGGTAGTCTAGGACAACAAAAACTAAAAGTGTGCACTGCGTAACAAAGTCATAGACTGTTTCGGCAACATGAAAAAGGAGGATGGCATTGCAGTTTCTCTACAAGTAGTATGAGTCAACATGTTTTTTCTCCTTATGCACACACAAACACACACATCAGTATCATGGACTGCAACATGAATGTTTAAAGTCATCAGTGTATTAGACTAAGCATAGGTGGTTTGATGATGTTGAAATGTTGAAGTTGAAATGCTGCTGTGGTACTGTTTTCTTTGCGAATTGTGTTAATTTTCTGGTGTTCTAAATCAATAGTTGTTTAGTAGTCTGACAATCTCGGCAACATTGACTTGATTGACCATGCTGTAGGTCATGTAACTGTTCGTTACATGCAATACGCTTTGTGAACTCCACCAGCCATGTTGCTCTCCGTTTTTGTGATGAAACAAAGGTGTGGTTGAATCTATTCTGTGTTTTCTTATTGTCTTGGCCTTATGCCTATATATCACGGTGGCAAGTCATATGAACTAGCCGGTTATATAGAGCAAACAACGCAAGTATCACAACACATCTGTTGTAATGTTTTTTCCCTGGCTTGGCTTCCTCAGTGACTTTACTCATGCGCCACTACTGCGGTGACCATAGCAACGAAATAAACAAACATTTTCAACATGTGAAAAAGTGAATAGATGTAACACCAAAAGCATTCATAAAAAAAGTATTTAAAGGCAGGATAAAATATTAACTCAAAATGAGGTTAGAAAACAATGATTTGTTATTGTAAAACGTAACTCTGTAAACCTATAATCATATAATTGCACAGTCAGCTAAATTAGATTATCTGTTAAAGGACGTGCTGATTTATCACCACCCAGGCTACTTTGTGTTGAGCGTGTTGGAATGGGAACGGGCCTCAACCAATGAAAACTGTTGGTGGGCGAGGCCGGTACGGGCCGAACCCTCCTCGTTACATGTGCTGCAGCGAGGGGTACTTGCTCCGGTGTGCACGCGGCATTTCTTTGCGCTCGGAACAATGGACAAGGATACAGGTGGAGAAAACATAGACGAATTTCGAGAGAATTTCATATAGGCTGCTGGAGTGTAGGCCTACAAAATAGATAATTTGGTCACGGATGTGTTTATTTTTTTATTTTTTACTGTGTATATTACACATTTACTTTGTTTAGCAATGCATTCTAAAAATGTTGGACCATTTTGCGAATGTCTTCCATTTCAGGTAAGATATCTATAGCACACGATTGAAACAATTCTTAATTTGATAACCATATTGTGTTGGTGATATAGCTTAAAACTGAGGCAAACATATTCAGGAGAATATATCTATCCATGAACTTTAGTGCGCAAAGTTCCAAACGCATTCTTGAAAGTTTCCAAAGTACCCTAGATTTTCAGAGGGGCGTGCCTATGGTGCCTTCGATGGTATCCGTATGGTCTCATATTTAGGTATCTTAATAATAGATGTACTATTACAACGACAACGTCGAATCATCATTATGGCTGTTCTCAAACGTGTGCTTATGCCATACCAGTTAGTGAATATGCCAAAAGGCGAAACCACGTTTTGAAAACTGTGCTGATATAGCTGATACCAGCTCCATTTCCCCCACTGGCCAGAATAGGCCCGCGACTTAATAACTTATTCTTCTCACTGAAGGTCAATGGTGCGTAAAGAACCCCTCAGGGTGGAATCCCAAGGGCACATTTTACGGATCAAATCGTGTAGTTGAGGGTAAAAACTATTTTGTAACTAATTTATAGCCCTCCACATCACAATCAAGTTGGTCATGCTGGTCTATAACGCACACGTGAAAGGTCTATGTGTGAATTCTATGAAGTCAAAGTAATGTAATCTATTTTCCCATTCACAAAGCATTTATAGCTAAGCACGCCATGGTAATTAACTGTGCCGTTTGCCACTCTGATCTATAACACCAACGTTAAAGGTCAATGTTAGAATTCTATGCAGTTAATGTAATGCCATTTATATTCTTCCATTCATATAAACATACCTCACTTACCAAAAAGAACACGGACACAACACAGCATTTTCGGACTTAGAAAATATGGCCATTTTCTAGATGAAGCACATTAAACAATTGCGGAGGACTTCGCTGAAGAATCCTACTATTGACGTTTTATATGTTTACTTTTTCTTGAATAGATTTAACAAAGATTCATGTTAAAAGCATTCCAATTAAATTCCCCATTTCAGACTCATAGCATTAACTATTTAAGTGAGTAAAACATACTAACACAGGGTGTTAAAGCTAGTAGCTAGCTAGCCATTTCACACCGGTTACACTTATCCCCCTTTGACCTCTTTCTCCGCAGCCACCCCAGCAGCTGGGCAGAGCCCAAGTGAGTTATCTGTTAGCATCAATGTAAAATTATACATATGAGGTCATCTATCGAAACGCTATCTAGCTAGCCATTTCATACCGGTTACACTTTGAATATCAATCTTTGTTAAATATATTGAACAAAAATATTATCGCAACATGTAATCATTTCAAAGATTTTACTGAGTTATAGTTCATATAAGGAAATCAGTCAATTGAAATAAATTCATTAGGCCCTAATCTATGAATTTTACATAACTGGGAATACAGATTTGTATCTGTTGGTCAAAGATACCATAAAAACAAGGTAGGGGTCTGGATCAGAAAACCAGTCTGTATCTGGTATCACCACCATTTGCCTCATGCACTGTGACACATTACTTTTGCATTGTGTTGATCAGGCTGTTCATTGTGGCCTGTGGAATGTTGTCCCACTCCCACTCAATGGCTGTGCGAAGTTGCTGGATATTGACGGCAACTGGAACATGCTGTCATACACGTAGTCCCAGAGCATCCCAAACATGCTCAACGGGTGACATGTCTAGTGAGTATGCAGGCAATGGAGGAACTGGGACATTTTCAGCTTCCAGGAATGGTTTACAGATTCTTGCGACATGGGGCCATGCATTATCATGCTGAAACATGAGGTGACGGCGGCGGATGAATGGCACGACAATGGGCCATCAACAAAATTAAATGTTTTCGTTGTCTGTAGCTTATGCCTGCCCATACCATAACCCCACCGCCACCATTGGGGCACTCTGTTCACAACGTTGACATCAGGAAACCGCTCGCCCACTCAATGCCATATACGTTGTGAGGCCGGTTGGACGTACTACCAAATTCCCTACAACGATGTTGGAGGCGGCTTATGGTAGGGAAATGAACATTCAATTCTCTGACCACAGCTCTGGTGGACATTCCTGCAATCAGCATGCCAATTGCACGCTCCCTCAAAACTTGAGACATCTGTGGCATTGTGTTGTTTGACAAAACTTCACATTTTAGAGTGGCCTTTTATTGTCTCCAGCACAAGGAATACCTGTGTAATGATCATGCTGTTTAATCAGCTTCTTAATATGCCACACCTGTGAGGTGGATGGATTACCTTGGCAAAGGAGAAATGCTCACTAAGAGTGATGTAAACAAATTTGTGCACAACATTTGAGAGAAATATGCTTTTTGGCATATATAACCTTTATGGGATCTTTTATTTCAGCTTATGAAACATGGGTCCAACACTTTGCATGTTGCTGTTTCTATTTTTTCTCAGTGTATATTCAAGAAAAGTCCAACTGAAAAATGTAAATAGTATTAACTTTAGTAGAAATGATTATTCAGCGATGTCCTCAACATCCTCAGCAAAAAAAAGCTACATCTATTAAATTGAAATAAAATGTTCATATTTCCTTTAACATTCTGTGTTGTGTGCATATTATTTTGATAAGCCTTATTAATGCTTTATACAGTACTAGTCAATAGTTTGGACACACCTACTCATTCAAGGGGTTTTCCTTATTTGTACTATATTCTACATTGTAAAATAATAGTGAAGACATCAAAACTATGAAATAACACACATGGAATAATGTAGTAACCACAAAAGTGTTAAAGAAATCAAAATACATTTTATATTCTTCAAAGTAGCCAACCTTTGCCTTGATGGCAGCTTTGCACACTCTTGGCATTCTCTCAACCAGCTTCACCTGGAATTATTTTCCAACAGTCTTGAAGGAGTTCCCACATATGCTGAGCACTTGTTGGCTGCTTTTCCTTTACTCTGCGGTCCAACTCATCCCAAATCATCTCAATTGGGTTGAGGTCGAGTGATTGTGGAGGTCATCTAGTGCAGTACTCCATCACTCCTTCTTGGTCAATTAGCCCTTACACAGCCTGGAGGTGTGTTGGGTCATTGTCCTGTTGAAAAACAAATGATAGTCCCACTAATCACAAACCAGATGGGATGGCGTATCGCTGTAGAATGCTGTGGTAGCCTTGCTGGTTAAGTGTGCCTTGAATTCTAAATAAGTCACAGACAGTGTCACCAGCAATGCACCCCCACACCATCACACCTCCTCCTCCATGCTTCACGGTGGGAACCACACATGTGGAGATCATCCATTCACCTACAGTGCCTTGCGAAAGTATTCGGCCCCCTTGAACTTTGCGACCTTTTGCCACATTTCAGGCTTCAAACATAAAGATATAAAACTGTATTTTTTTGTGAAGAATCAACAACAAGTGGGACACAATCATGAAGTGGAACAACATTTATTGGATATTTCAAACTTTTTTAACAAATCAAAAACTGAAAAATTGGGCATGCAAAATTATTCAGTCTCCTCTTATTTGAGCTGTTCTTGCCATAATATGGACTTGGTCTTTTACCAAATAGGCCTATCTTCTGTATCCCACTCCTGCCTTGTCACAATACAACTGATTAGCTCAAATGCATCAAGAAGGAAAGAAATTCCACAAATTAACATTGAACAAGGCACACATTGTTGATTGAAATGCATTCCAGGTGACTACCTTATGAAGCTGTTTGAGAGAATGCCAAGAGTGTGCAAAGCTGTCATCAAGGCAAAGGGTGGCTACTTTATCTATTTTAATTTGTTGATAACACTTTTTTGGTTACTACATGATTCCATATGTGTTATTTCATAGTTTTGATGTCTTCACTATTATTCTACAATATAGAACATAGTAATAATCATTGGAGTCATTAAAACTTGTTTTTCAACCACTCCACACATTTCTTGTTAACAAACTATGGTTTTGGCAAGTCGACATCTACTTTGTGCATGACACAAGTAATGTTTCCAACATTTGTTTACAAACAAATTATTTCACTTATAATTCACTGTATCACAATTCCAGTGGGTCAGAAGTTTACATACACTAAGTTGACTGTGCCTTTAAACAGCTTGGAAAATTCCAGAAATTATGTCTTGGCCTTAGAAGCTTCTGATAGGCTAATTGACATAATTTGAGTCAATCGGAGGTGTACCTGTGGATGTATTTCAAGGCCTACCTTCAAACTCAGTGCTTCTTTGCTTGACATCATGGGAAAATCAAAAGAAATCAGCCAAGACCTCAGAAAACAAATTGTAACCTTCCACAAGTCTGGTTCATCCTTGGGAGCAATTTCAAAATGCCTGAAGGTACCACGTTCATCTATACAAACAATAGTATGCAAGTATAAACACCATGGGACCACGCAGCCATCATACCGCTCAGGAAGGAGATGCGTTCCGTCTCCTAGAGATGAACATACTTTGGTGCGAAAAGTGCAAATCAATCCCAGAACAACAGCAAAGGACCTTGTGAAGATGCTGAAGGAAACGGGTACAAAAGTATCTATATCCACAGTAAAATGAGTCCTACATCGACATAACCTGAAATGCCGCTCAGCAAGGAAGAAGCCACTGCTCCAAAACCATAAAAAAAGCCAGACTACGGTTTGCAGCTGCACATGGGGACAAAGATCTAACTTTTTGGAGAAATGTCCTCTGGTCTGATTAAACAAAAATAGAACTGTTTGGCCATAATGATCATCGTTATGTTTGGAGGAAAAAGGGGGAGGCTTGCAAGCTAATTAACACCATCCCAACTGTGAAGCACTGGGGTGGCAGCATCATGTTGTGGGGGTGCTTTGCTGCAGGAGGGACTGGTGCACTTCACAAAATAGATGGCATCATGAGGTAGGTAAATTATGTGGATATATTGAAGAAACATCTCAAGACATGGTTGCAAATGGGTCTTCCAAATGGACAATGACCTCAAGTATACTTCCAAAGTCGTGGCAAAATGGCTTAAGGACAACAAAGTCAAGGTATTGGTATCGAGTGGCCACCACAAAGCCCTGACCTCAATCCTATAGAACATGTTTGGGCAGAACTGAAAGAGCGTGTGCCAGCAAGGAGGCCTACAAACCTGACTCAGTTACACCAGCTCTGCCAGGAGGAATGGGCCAAAATTCACCCAAATTATTGTGCGAAGCTTGTGGAAGGCTACCTGAAACATTTACCCAAATTAAACAATTTAAAGGCAATGCTACCAAATACTAATTGAGTGTATGTAAACGTCTGATCCACTGGGAATGTAATGAAAGAAATAAAAGCTGAAATAAATTATTCTCTACTATTATTCTGACATTTCACATTCTTAAAATAAAGTGGTGATCCTAACTGACCTAAGACAGGGAATTTTTACTAGGATAAAATGAAAACTGAGTTTAAATCTACTTGGCTAAGGTGTATGTAAACTTCTGACTTCAACTGTTTACAACAAATACACTGCTCAAAGAAATAAAGGGAACACTAAAATAACACATCCTAGATCTGAATTAATATTCTTATTAAATACTTTTTTCTTTACATAGTTGAATGTGCTGACAACAAAATCACACAAAAATTATCAATGGAAATCAAATGTATCAACCCATGGAGGTCTGAATTTGGAGTCACACTCAAAATTAAAGTGGAAAACCACACTACAGGCTGATCCAACTTTGATGTAATGTCCTTAAAACAAGTCAAAATGAGGTTCAGTAGTGTGTGTGGCCTCCACGTGCCTGTATGACCTCCCTACAACGCCTGGGCATGCTCCTGATGAGGTGGCGGATGGTCTCCTAAGGGATCTCCTCCCAGACCTGGACTAAAGCATCCGCCAACTCCTGGACAGTCTGTGGTGCAACGTGGCGTTGGTGGATGGAGCGAGACATGATGTCCCAGATGTGCTCAATTTGATTCAGGTCTGGGGAACGGGCGGGCCAGTCTATAGCATCAATGCCTTCCTCTTGCAGGAACTGCTGACACACTTCAGCCACATGAGGTCTAGCATTGTCTTGCATTAGGAGGAACGCAGGGCCAACCGCACCAGCATATGGTCTCACAAGGGGTCTGAGGATCTCATCTCGGTACCTAATGGCAGTCAGGCTACATCTGGCGAGCACATGGAGGGCTGTGCGGCCCCCCCAAAGAAATGCCACCCCACACCATGCCTGACCCACCACCAAACCGGTCATGCTGGAGGATGTTGCAGGCAGCAGAACGTTCTCCACGGCGTCTCCAGATTGTCACATCTGTCACATGTGCTCAGTGTGAACCTGTTTTCATCTGTGAAGAGCACAGGGCGCATTTGCCAATCTTGGTGTTCTCTGGCAAATGCCAAACGTCCTGCACGGTGTTGGGCTGTAAGCACAACCCCCACCTGTGGACGTCAGGCCCTCATACCACCCTCATGGAGTCTGTTTCTGACCGTTTGAGCAGACACATGCATATTTGTGGCCTGCTGGAGGTCATTTTGCAGGGCTCTGGCAGTGCTCCTCCTGCTCCTCCTTGCACAAAGGTGGAGGTATCGGTCCTGCTGCTGGGTTGTTGCCCTCCAACGGCCTCCTCCACGTCTCCTGATGTACTGGCCTGTCTCCTGGTAGCGCCTCCATGCTCTGGACACTACGCTGACAGACACAGCAAACCTTCTTGCCACAGCTCGCATTGATGTGCCATCCTGGATGAGCTACACTACCTGAGCCACTTGTGTGGGTTGTAGAATCCGTCTCATGCTACCACTAGAGTGAAAGCACCGCCAGCATTCAAAAGTGACCAAAACATCAGCCAGGAAGCATAGGAACTGAGAAGTGGTCTGTGGTCACCACCTGCAGAACCACTCCATTATTGGGGGTGTCTTGCTAATTGCCTATAATTTCCACCTGTTGTCTATTCCATTTGCACAACAGCATGTGAAATTTATTGTCAATTAGTGTTGCTTCCTAAGTGGACAGTTTGATTTCACAGAAGTGTGATTGACTTGTAGTTACATTGTGTTGTTTAAGTGTTCCCTTTATTTTTTTGAGCAGTGTATATATGGGGGATTGGAAATGATGCAGACAATAACATTACATTTACATTACATCTAAGTCATTTAGCAGACGCTCTTATCCAGAGCGACTTACAAATTGGTGAATTCACCTTATGACATCAGTGGAACAGCCACTTTACAATAGTGCATCTAAATCATTTAAGGGGGGGGGGGTGAGAAGGATTACTTTATCCTATCCTAGGTATTCCTTGAAGAGGTGGGGTTTCAGGTGTCTCCGGAAGATGGAAGGTACAATCTATCTGCAATATCAATACCCCCCCCCCCCCCCCAAAAAAAGAAAATAGGCCAACGAGGTTTCAGATCTATCCCAGATCTTCCAAAGTGAAAGTGGATTATTTTTGTGTTTGATGTGGAGATGTGCAGTGTCTGAACTAGGGCTTATGTTGTCCAACTGTGAGGAATGGAGCTAGACCTGCACCGACCTCTATGATGCGTAAAGTATGCAATGTCTCTTGTCACTCCCAAGTTCGGGAGGACTATCAGGGCAATCTACCCTTCCAATGAGTTATTGCATTAGAAAGCAAAATAGAAACCGCCTAAACGAAATGCAAAACTGTTTGGACAGCCGAACAGTCGGCAGTCAGTTACTCTACAGTATTTCCAGTAAATCTGCTTAAGGGATTTTGCTAGCTGATATCCTCTGTTCTATGGTGGACATCACGGTCTGTTATATGACTGTCTGTTATATAAAGCTGCAATTGCTGCCCGTCTGTATCTGCTCTCAGCCACCATTTCCAGCGTCTGCCTGAGGATGTGTGTTGTTCCCCCAGGGCTGGTGGCGGTACTGCTGACGGTACTCCAGTGGGCAGGGCGAGGCCTCCCTTCTCCTGTCAGGCCCATCTGTGACCCCCGCGTTCTGGACCGCTTCATCATGGAGGCCCGCGACACAGAGACCGCTCTGGTGAGACACTGACTGACCGGGCCTAACCACCACTAGATGGACCTGGGCAACTTTTACATGTCTGGAAAATGTCACATTAGAAGTGAAATGTATGAGGATATTATTACAGTGTATTATGTACAGAGACACTTCATCTTTATTTGTGTGTCTGATCTTGCTCTAACTGTCAATCTGTCTTGCCTTCTTTCCCTCACGCAGCGAGGTTGCAAGGCAGGGTGTGGCGTGACAGGCACCTTCGTGGTTCCACTGACCAACGTTGACTTTGTGGTATTGGAGACAAAGGATGTGAGTACCTGTCTATCAGTTAAATACCTACTGTACATGACCAGCACAAGCCAGGGCCATATAGTATAGAGAGAAGTGTTTGGCCCATTTCCTCTGGTTTCTCTACACTGAGTGTACAAAACATTAAGAACACCTTCCTAGTAAGAGCTGCAACTCCTTTTGCAGAACAGACTCAATTTGTCAGGGCATGGACTCTATGAGGTGTCGAAAGTGTTTCACAGGGATGCTGGCCCATGTTGACTCCAATGCTTCCCACAGTTGTGTCAAGTTGACTGGATCTCTTTTGGGTGGTGGGCCATTCTTGAGACACACGGTAAACTGTTGAGTGTGGAAAAACCCAGTTCTTGACTCACTCAAATCTTCAATCTGCCCATACCGTAGCCCCACCGTCACTATGGGACATGGTTCACGTTGACATCAGCAAACCGCTCGCACACACAACGCCATACACGTTGTCTATGGTTCAATCTTTTGTCTTGCCCATTCACCCTCTGAATGGCACACATACACAATCCATGTCTCAGTTGTCTCAAGACTTAAAATCCTTCTTTAACCTGTCTCCTCCCTTCATCTGAAATTAATAAGGGATCGTAGCTTTCACCTGGTCAGTCTGTCACGGAAAGAGCCTGGTCAGTCTGTCATGGAAAGAGCCTGGTCAGTCTGTCATGGAAAGAGCCTGGTCAGTCTGTCATGGAAAGAGCCTGGTCAGTCTGTCATGGAAAGAGCCTGGTCAGTCTCATATGGAAAGAGCCTGGTCAGTCTGTCATGGAAAGAGCCTGGTCAGTCTCATATGGAAAGAGCCTGGTCAGTCTGTCATGGAAAGAGCCTGGTCAGTCTGTCATGGAAAGAGCCTGGTCAGTCTCATATGGAAAGAGCCTGGTCAGTCTGTCATGGAAAGAGCCTGGTCAGTCTCATATGGAAAGAGCCTGGTCAGTCTGTCATGGAAAGAGCCTGGTCAGTCTCATATGGAAAGAGCCTGGTCAGTCTCATATGGAAAGAGCCTGGTCAGTCTCATATGGAAAGAGCCTGGTCAGTCTGTCACGGAAAGAGCCTGGTCAGTCTGTCATGGAAAGAGCCTGGTCAGTCTGTCATGGAAAGAGCCTGGTCAGTCTGTCATGGAAAGAGCCTGGTCAGTCTGTCATGGAAAGAGCCTGGTCAGTCTCATATGGAAAGAGCCTGGTCAGTCTCATATGGAAAGAGCCTGGTCAGTCTCATATGGAAAGAGCCTGGTCAGTCTGTCATGGAAAGAGCCTGGTCAGTCTGTCATGGAAAGAGCCTGGTCAGTCTGTCATGGAAAGAGCCTGGTCAGTCTGTCATGGAAAGAGCTCTGGTTCAGACAGATCTGTGTTGATGACCGCATCTGTGTGTCCTGCATGAGCTATATTTAGGGGGTAGATCAGCTTTAACATAGATTGTGGCTTCTATCAATGTAATTGTCTGCATCATTTCCAATCCCCCATATATTATTGTCAATATATATACAGTACCATTCAAAAGTTTTCGTTATTTTTACTATTTTCTACATTGTAGACTTCTTTGGTCCTTAAATGAAACTGGTATAATTTTCTTTAACCATTTTTGGTCTTTAATACAGAGCCGACAGACAAGTTCCTTATTTTTCCCTCCTTCCACTTGCCTCTTCCATTTTTTGCGTTAATGCTACAATTAGTTGGATGTAATTTTAGGTCGAGCAGACATTTCCATATATTTCTCTTAGCTGCATGTGTGACATAACTCCAGCATTGATTTTTATGATATCATTATCAAAGATTAAACCGTTTTTAAACATTTCGTCGCTCAACATTTTTTTAAATCAATTTGCATATTTGAGTTTAACCATAGTATTTGTATATTTGAGTTTAACCATAGTATTTGTATATTTGAGTTTAACCATAGTATTTGTCTATTTGAGTTTAACCATAGTATTTGTATATTTGAGTTTAACCATAGTATTTGTTGTAATATGTGTAGGTTTTATTCTGGTGGATTAAAGTTAAATTGCGACCAGTTTCTATGGCTTGTTTTTAAAAAAGCAATATTTTAGAGATGATTTCATTTTCAAATGACCAGAAGTGAGGTGTTGTAATCTGAATAAAGGAAAAGTCCTGTATGAACTTCCATTGAGTCCATTGAGCTCTCTCTGCCAATACATTCATTTACGTACAGTGTACCCCCAGTATACTGGAATACATTGGCCCTAATGTGCATGGTTCTTTTGCTATATATGGCAATGTATAATGACATATTCAGGGAGTTTTGTTTTAACGTATGTGTTTATGTAATGTGTAATTTGTGTGTGTTTTCCCAGACTGAGGAGCAGGCTCTGGAGGTCCAGTCGGGGCTGTTTCTGTTCGGCCAGGCCCTGGGTGCTGTGAGGGAGTCAGTGAGCCGTGCTGCCGTAAAGAGCCTCATCGACAACAACAAGAGCAACATCCACAGCCTGGGCCAGGTGCTGCGCAGCCTCCACATCAAGGTGACTCACTGAGGACTGTGAGTGTCTCGTCTACAGCATGACCAGTGGATGGGACTGTGGTGTGAGCAGGGATTCCGTGTGGCTCACTTGGTAGCGCATGGTGCTTGTAACGCCAGGGTTGTGGTTTCGATCCCCACGGGGGACTGGTACGGGGAAAGTATGCACTCGCTGCTGTAAGAGTGTTTACTAAAATGTAAACAGTTTGTTTACGTAAGACCAGGAGATGTTCCTGGTCTGATCAATTGACCAGGGAAAAACTCCTGTCCCTTTTTAATTGGATGTGTCTCAGTGTGCACATACTGTTCCTCCACAGCAGAGAGCCTAGTTGTAGATTGGAGTCCTTGGAAAGATCATGGACCATGGGTACAGTCAGTCAGAAGTTCCTCTCCCCTCAGTGTGCCACCACCTGCCTGCTGTGTTTGTTTGCTTCTCGGTCAGAAGCCAGGAACTTTTCAGGGTAGGGCAGTTCAGTGACTGCAACGGCATTGAGCAGGCCAGACATAGCAGTGGGAGTTATGGAAAGGGAACAGAATGTTTCTTCTATTTGGCTGCGTAACGTTTTTGGTATGGAGTAGCGGGGCGGGAAGAAAACCTGGAATAGAACCCCTTCCACAGAACAGATGAGTGGTGCTTTCTTTTTAGGGTTTGTATGTTAGCCCTTGTTCTTCCTCTCATCCAATGAACAGGACCTGTCCCTCTCTCCAGTGCCAGCAGTAGGTGACTCAGCGACCAGGAAGGTGTCGTCCCTATCCGAGCTGCTCCATGTCCACACCAACTTCCTACGAGGGAAGGTTCGCCTGCTGCTCACCAACGCACCTGCCTGTCAACAGAACAGCACGTGATTGGAGCTTTCCCGGAAGACAGAGGCTGTGATTGGACCGTTGTTTAGAGAGAGGATGAGGTCATTGGACTTCTGCTGAAATCTCTGAATGGACTTCCAAGTATGGAATGTGTAGACAAGGTCATTGTTGACTGGATAGAAACTGGTGGGAAAGTCAGTTGATGTGGGTGGAGCTGATGAGAAACCATGACCGTGTGAGAGAGAAAAAAAATGTCACTTCTACAACTCATTGACCTCATCAGTTCCTAGTACTACCTGTCAGTACCACAATGAGCTCTGATGCATGCAGCGGGAATAAGCTACAGACAGTACCCGCTGGGCACAGACGTCAATTCAATGTCTATTCCATGTTGGTTCAACTTAATTTCATTGAAATGACGTGGAAACAACATTGATTCAACCAGTTTGTGCCCAGTGGGTACAGACCATATGAGAAAATGATATATAAAGTCCTAAATCCAATGATTTCGATTTTTCATTTTATTTATACATTGTCTTAAAATGTGTTTTTTGTATAACTTTTGTGTTATAAATCTCTATTTTCATATACAAGTGTGTACTTGGAAGTCTTTGAACCATATTTTATGATTGATGCTCAGGTTTAACATACTGTAGTCAAGTGGTTTGTGTGTTCATGTAATATGCTTGTCAGTACTGTTATAATTCAGACAATGTATTAGTCACTTCTCACTGTGTGCTCTCTGCACCCGGACTGTCCGTGTGGCCCTCCCTCCGACTTACCCTGTCTTTGGGGTCAGAGGAGACATTGTAATTTCACCACCAGGCAGCACACAGCTCTCTGGCCTAACAAGCAGAGCTCTGAGAATGAGATCAGTTCCTAGTGGAGACCGTTCTGGACTCTGCTGCCCTCTGCTGGATAGACCTTGGCATCGTTGCCCTACTTATGCCCTGGTTATACAAAGAACAGAACCGGCTCTGGCTCTAAAAATATCATCATGAAATCATCTCATTATGTGTATATAGGCCTAGTCATTTTCACAAAAAAAACTAAACAAAAGAACACCAATCAAAGAAGATCAATAATGTCAACATGGGTAATCATTAATCAGATTAGCAACCACTCACAGATTAGCGATGATAAATCATTGGATATTGTGTTAAAATATAGGGAGGCAAATATGATCATTTGTTTAAGGATATCTTTTTAATGTTCTCCAGTTCAGACACACAACATACAGTGTGTCATAGCCTCTATATGAAATGTTAACGTCATTCTTTAAACCCGTTCGTTATGCTTCCTTACAGTGTCTCAATCCTCCAATAGGTTACGGATTCCAGACTAAATGAAAACTGACACAAACAGGTGCAAGTCTTTTTCGGCAACCCAGCGCGAACCTTGGAAAAGTAGAGATTTGCATCTTTGCAATGTTGTTTTGTTTGTAACATTGAGCCAACGCCAGACTTAGTGTCACCGTGGAAACAGGTGAGAGTGTGCTTCCAGTCTGTTGGCTGTCATATCCCCGGTTTCCAAATTTCAGTCATAATTTTTAAAATAGAAAAATACTGCCTTTTCTTTCTTCTTTTTTTTGGAAACATGGGCATCTCAAATGGACAGCAAACAGGTGAGCTGATATTCCAGAAAATGACTTAAACAGTGTGCATGGCAGACATTATAGTAAAGGATAGCAAAGCAGCCACAACCATCAGAGTCTGAAACAATACTGAAGAGTACTGACTGAAGGTGTTGACACCAACTGTACCTGCTCTAAGCTATTCGGCAATACTAATGTCACTTCCCAGGACAGTGAGTGTCACTAACAATTACCAACAGCACCACTATCAAGATTAAAGTTCCCTTGTTTTGTAGGTTTGGGTGGGGCACAGTTTCAAACCATGCCTATCTCTACCATTATCACTACTTTCCTCTACCTCCATCATTATCACTGCATATCAACCATTATCCCTGCCTTCCTCTACATCTACCATTATCACCGCCTTCCTCTACCACTATCCCTGCCTTCCTCTACCATTATCACTGCCTTCCTCTACCATTATCACTGCATATCTACCATTATCACTGCTTTCCTCTACCATTATCACTGCCGTCCTCTACCATTATCACTGCATATCTACCATTATCACTGCATATCTACCATTGTCACTGCCTTTCTTTCCTTCAGTCTCTCCCTTTTTCCTTTCTCTCTGTATCCATATTTTCTCTCTGAATCTGCTCTCTCTGCAGCTCTTACCATTGGCCACTTAACAGATGCAAAATAACTCCTCTTAAATGAATTGTCATTCCAGACAAAAGCTGTCTTCGTGATTGATGTGGCAGTTGACAAAATGTGCAAGTAATGCCGACCGACCCCCAGAACCCCACCCACGTCCAGTATGTCCCTCCTACCCTAGAGAAACCTGAGCCATATCCCTGTCCCCACTGCTATTTATGTTGAACTCAACCATGCTAGGATTTTAGATGTAGTTTTCATTCACAGATCATTCATGTATGTTAATAACTGTCTATATGTGCCCATAACTTGTTGCACTTTGACCTTGAAAATCTAAGATATGAAATAAAATCAAACAACAAGAGCTCAAATTAGACGTCTGAACTTGCACCTGTTGTCACAAAGGAAAGATTTGGCCCTTCACTTATAAACCAAACCATAAACATAATATTTACAAATACCAGTTTGTTCTCTTACACTTTAACATTTTTTTTACAGTTTGTTTTCTATGTGTGTTTTGTTCTTTTTCTGAGTCCCGGTTCTCTGTCCAGTCCCCTGTGATGGACCCCAGTCTATAACCTCGGAGTGTGATCATCATCATCATCCCAAAACAAGACAGGAAACAAAACAGGAAAAACATCCCACTAGGTGTGTTGTTTGTGTTACATGTGAGTTAATGTTTATCAAATGTTTTTCTACTCCAGTTCCAGAATGTGTCCTCTGTCTCTCGGCGACACGTCAGGTGATGCTGCTGATGATTAGTCTCTCCATTGCCATTGTCGTTTTCAACGTCAATGTTTTCCTCACGCCGTCTCTACTTCGGTAACAGTTTTTGTTTCTCACGAATGTCCAGAGTTTGACGTGTCCCTGTGTTCAGTTGTGCAGTTGAAAGATCTGAAACGTGCCGTACAAGGTTTTTTCCACCTTTGACCTACAGTATGTCAGTCTGAGCCCCCTTCATACCCCCTGCCCCTCAACAACAGAGAGAATCTCAGAACAACAGAAGAGATGAAAAGACTGACATATCCAGTATCCAGAAACCCTGTAGCACGCAGCTAAAAGTCCACTGAGGAGAGGATAAGAGTGCTTAAAACTAAGATAATTGTTCAAAGACGACCCTCATTTCCAGGAAAATATTTAGAATTATATCCATTTTTACCATTGAGGCAATTCACGTGAAATATGACATTTTCACGATTGAAAAACGGGTATTGGCCTATCATGGATAAACACTGCAAGCTGACGGAGTGGTAAAGTCCAACAATATATATATTTTTTTACAGAGGAATGATCAAAGACAATCTTCAGTTGAGACGGTAACGCGATGACCGTGCAACACTTCACAGCTGAAGTAAGGAGAGAAAGAGTGAACTAAAAAGAGAGGGTGGGGGGTGGGTGAGACAGGGCTTCAAACAGTCTCTCAGGGCAGCAGGTGCTCGTGGCACAGCCTCGGTGATAAGAAATGGAAGAAAAAAGAAAGGACATATTTGTTCTTCTTGATCTAATCATAGTCAATATTCATCCCCTGATACCTCTTTTGAAGTATCTACAGAATAGAACATAGTTTCCGTCATGAAGTGCACAAAGATCAGCAGATATAGAAAAACAAAAAGAAATGACTTTTCAAGAAGAAAAGAAAACAACAGTAAGAAAACAAGGCCAAACGTAAAAACAAACACACTTTCCACTCCGATGTCCGTGCTCCGTTTAGAGAGAGAAAAAAAAAAATCATGCAAAAGATCCCAGACAGCAAACCAGTTATGAATCTTAATATTCTCTTTATATATTTTTACAAGGATATATTCAGTCTTTTCCCCCTTGAGTAAAGCACAGCCACAGTGCAACACTGAATGCAAGAAAAAAACGAAAAACAAAGTGCGATAGATCAAAAAGAAAGATGAAACATTTGGCACTTTTTTGATGGTAATTCCTTGTGTAAGATCAAGTCAGGATGGGCCTCTCCTGGTGGTCCGTTGGACCCTCATTGAGAGAGGAGCGTTATCACAGTTCTTGGCACCAAGAATGCTGGTAAAAACGAGATATCAGAATAACCACCTTTTTCATTCATATCCTTACAATTTATCAATAATACATAATTTACATTTATGAGTTTGTATAAAAGACTCCAAAGAGGAAAAAAGGAGTCATGAAGAGGTTTATTTGAGAGAGAAAGGAGGACGAAAATGAGACTGGGGAGGATTGTGTGAACGTTGCGATCAAGAACCACAGGAACAGACAGGAAGAGAAAGTGAGTGGGAGTCAGAGAAGAAGTAATATGGGTTGAGAGAGAGAGGAAGATAGACAGAGTGAGAGAGAGGAAGAGAGTGAAACACACAGATTGTACAGACATATGAACAGGTTGGAGGATGTGTGATAGAGTTGTGTTAGTTGTAATGATGGGTGTAATGATTTGTCCCAGCAGTCCACAGCCTGAGTCAGACTGAGCCATGTGTCCCAACGGTAGGGGGCGACAGCACAGCCTCACGGGGAGATTGACAGAGAACAGAACAACAGAGAGAGAGAAAAAAAGAAAAAAGCAACAGAAAAAGAGTCCCAGGAAAAAGCGGAGGATAATCCCAGTGAGAGAAAGAACAGGAGGGGATCCATCTGTGGTGTTTGTTTGTATCTCTGCTGAACCACAGGTTGTGCCTGGTCCTATACGCGGGTGGTGGAGTGTTGGTGTGGCAGGGCGTTGTTGCTGTGGCCAGGGGTAGGGGTGGTGGGGGGGGGCGGGGCGGGGGGGTAGGTGTTGAAAGGGTGGAGGGGCTGCATGCCGCTGATGGTGCTTGGGATCATGGTAATGGTGTTGGCCGTCATCAGCGGCACGTCCTCCGGTGCCCGCCGCAGGGCCAGCGTGTAGTCTGGTGGGCCCACCTGCGCCCGTAGAGGCTCCAGGTCGCCGTGGAGACCCCGGGAAGGGAGGGGCGTGCCAATGCCGTGCTCCATCTCCACCCTCTGCTGCTTCATCTGCAGGGACATGAGCTCCTCCTCCTGGCTCAGCGCCAGGTCGTTGTGGGACGGGGCGCCCACCCCTCCCAGGGTGGTGCCCATGCCGCGCTGCGGGGACAAGCGGCGGTGGCGTCTCTGCAGCAGCTCGTGGCGTTTGTCCCGTTTGTAGTAGAGGGCTGCGAAGGCCAGCACGTTGAGGAAGAGCAGCGAGGCGCCCACCGCCACTGTCACACTCAGCTCCGTGGAGTAGTCCCTTATCTCGTCGGGGAACGGGTTGCGGCGGGGCGGCTCGGAGGGGTCTGGCTCGGGTTCGGGGGGGTTGGTGGAGATGATGGGGTGGCGGGTGGAGCGTGCCCCAGGGGGGCCAGGTCGGTGGACGCGGGGACCTCCTCCTCCAGGCGGCAGGCGGGTGGTGATGGGGTAGATGTCCTCATGCATGGAGTGCAGGTGAGGCACCAGCTCCAGCCAGAAGGCCACCTTGTTGGCCCGGTAGTTGTCCCTGACGCGGGGCTTCAGGCCAATGTGGAGGTACTGCTTGTCCTTGGAGCTGAACTTGGTCCAGATTACCTCCTCAAAGCGGTTGGGCTTGGTGTGGATGAATTTAGTGTCCTGGGGTACAGGCAGGTTGGGATCCCTTATGGGATGGAGTGAGAGAGAGAGAGAGTGAGAGAGAGTGAGAGAGAGAGTGAGAGAGAGAGTGAGAGAGAGGGAGTGAGAGAGAGGGAGTGAGAGAGAGGGAGTGAGAGAGAGAGAGAGTGTGAGAGGGAGAGAGAGGAAAAGATTATCACAAGTATTGAGCATGTACTGTATGCATCTGATAAAGTTTCTAATCTGATATTTCAATGCCGTGTCTAGGTCTTGTCTAACTCCAGTACTGACCCGGTCTTGGCAAAGTTGGTCCAGTACGTCATGACCACAGCGCTGAGCATGACGTCATTCTTGGAGAAGTTACAGGGGAACAGGTCGGTGGCTCCCACCATGGGGACCCCAAACACGTAGGGCAGCTCATCCCCGTGGGCCGCGTCCGCCCACTCTGGCCGGGCCTCCGTCTGGCAGTGGTGGTGGAAGGTGTAGAAGTAGACAGGAGACTGGAACTCAGCGTGCAGCTTGGCTGTGGCCACCGCTGGCGCCACCCACTGGTGATCTGTGAACAGTGCCAGCAGGGTCTTCCTCCTCATGTCTCCATTGTCCCTGTCGGCCCAGTCTGTGTACATGAACTTTATGGTCTCCCTCAGGATGTCCTTACCTGGAGAAAGAGACAGACCGAGAGCAATGGAGAGAGCAAGCAAAAGAGATTAGAGAGACACAGAATGAGGGGGGAGAAAGAGACATAGAATGAAAGGGGGAGAAACCGAGCAAGAGAGGGGAGAGAGAGAGAGGGGGAGAGAGAGAGAGGAGGAAAGACAGAGAGAGAGGGGAGAGACAGAGAGAGGAGAGAGGGGGAGACAGAGAGAGGAGAGAGAGAGGGGGGAGGGGGTGAGACAGAGAGAGAGGGGGAGAGGAGGAAAGACAGAGAGAGAGGGGAAAGACAGAGAGGAGAGCGGGGGGGAGACAGAGGAGAGAGAGGGGGGGGGACAGACAGAGAGAAAGGAGGAGAGACAGAGAGAGAGGAGAGAGAGAGGGGGGAGAGAGAGACAGAGAGAGAGAGACACAGAGAGGAGAGAGAAAGGGGGGAGAGAGAGACAGAGAGAGACACATACAGAGGGAGGAGAGAGAGAGAGGGAGGGAGGAGAGAGATAGATAGGGGGGAGAGAGAGAGATAGGGGGAAAACAGAGGTGAGAGAAAGAGAGAGGGGGATAGAAAGAGAGCAACAAGAGACAGGGAGGAGATGGGACAGAGAGACCTTGAATAGCCAGCAATGAAATACTAAACAATAGTAAAATAAAATATATATCTACTCTTAACACACATGGGTAACTGGCGCATTACTTCTGCTCCTGTGGGGGTGTCTAACACGCAGTGGTGTAAAGTACCCGAGTAAAAATACTTCAAAGTACTACTTAAGTAGTTTTTGGGGGTATCTGTACTTTACTTTTTCTATTTTTGCCAAATTGTACTTCTACTTCACTACATTCCTAAAGAAAATAATGTATTTTTTACTCCATAAATTATCCCTGACACCCAAAAGTACTCCTTACAATTTGACTGGAAAATGGTAGAATTCACACACTTATCAAGAGAACATTCCTGATCATCTGCCTCCAATCTGGCGGACTCACTAAACACAAATGCTTCATTTGAAAACTATGTCTGAGCGTTTGAGTGTGCCCCTGGCTGTCCGTCAGAAAATTGTGCCGTCTGGTTTGCTTAATATAAGGATTTTGAAATGGTTTATACTTTTATTTTTGACACAAGTATATTTGAGCAAATGCATTTACTTTTGATACTTAAATACATTTAAAACCAAATACTTTTAGACTTTTACTCAAGTAGTATTTTACTGGGTGACGTTCACTTTTACTTGAATCATTTTCTATGAAGGTATCTTTACTTTTACTCAAGTATGACTATTGAGTATTGTTTCCACCACTGCTAACATGTGTGTGTATGAGGACATTTATAACAAACTCTCACCCTCAGGGTATCCATACAGGTTGTCCACAAAGTTGGAGATGGTGTAGTCGAAGGAAGCTGCAGAGATCCCATCATCCCCCTCACTGTCGTCCACAAACTTAAGCCCTTCTCCCTGGTTCACCCCCAGCAGGATGTCATAGTTCAGGAACTCCCCCTGGTGGCAACACACACACATAGCATCACAGAACAATGGAGGAAGAAAAAGACACTGCTACAGCAACAGTAATCGCATTAATATAAGAGACTGAGGAATCCAGATATTTGTATTTTTATAATGGTGACTGGAGCCAGGGGCTGAGTCTGACCTGTTGCATGAGAATCTCGGGGTCGTCGGGAACCACGTCTCCATCCACCACGGGGCCGAAGGCGATGTGATACCTGGCCGGCTGGATGTCCTGGTCCACCAGCTCCCTGAAGCTCTTCCTCCTCAGACACTCCACCAGGTCGCCTGTGTCCCCGTAGCTGCAGCCTACCTTCTTAGCCAGGATCTTGGTGTACATAAGGGGCCGGTAGTTGACCGACCAGCTGGAGATGGCTGAGCCGCTCTGGGCTATGGCCCTCTGGAACAGCCCTGGGGGCCACAAGAGGGTCAGAGGACTTAGTGTAGTGTAGAATGTGTAGATCCCTGAGTGTATAAATATAAAGTGCATTCGGAAAGTTTTCAGATCCCTTCACTTTTTCCACATTACGTTACAGCCTTGTTCCAAAATTGATTAAATAGTCCCCCCCCTCAATCTACACACCATAACCCATAATGACAAAGCAAAAACATGTTTCAAAATCTTTGTAAATCTTTATAAAAATAATAATAATGAAATATCACATTTACATAAGTATTCAGACCCTTTGATCAGTACTTTTGTTGAAGCACCATTGGCAGCGATTACAGCCTCAAGTCTCCTTATGTATGACACTACAAGCTTGGCAAACCTGTATTTGGGGAGTTTCTCCCATTCTTCTCTGCAGATCCTCTCAAGCTCTGTCAGGTTGGATTTTTTTCAGAGATGTTCGATCGGGTTCAAATCCGGGCTCTGGCTGGGCCACTCAAGGACATTCAGGGACTCAGGGTACTCTTGCGTTGTCTTGGCTGTGTGCTTAGGGTTGTTGTCCTGTTGGAAGGGGAACCTTCACCCCAGAGGTCCTGAGCGCTCGAGTAGGTTTTCATCTCTGTACTTTGCTCCGTTCCTCTTTCCCTTGATCCTGACTCGTCTCCCAGACCCTGCCGCTGAAAAACATCCCCACAGCATGATGTTGCCACCTCCATGCTTCACTGTAGGGATGGTATTGGCCAGATGATGAGCAGTGCCTGGTTTCCTCCAGATGTGACGCTTAGCATTCAGGGTAAAGAGTGCAATCTTGGTTTTCATGGTCAGAGTCCTTTAGGTGCCTTTTGGAAAACTCCAAGAGTGCTGTCCACTCTTCCATAAAGGCCTGATTGGTGGAGTGCTACAGAGATGTTTGTCCTTCTGAAAGGTTGTCCCATCTCCACAGAGGAACTCTGGAGCTCTGTCACCTCCCTGACCAAGGCCCTTCTCTCCAGATTGCTCAGTTTTGCCTGGCGGCCAGCTCTAGGAAGAGTCTTGGTGGTTCCAAACTTCTTCAATCTAAGAATGACGGAGGCCACCGTGTTCTTAGGGATCTTCAATGCTGTCTCAGAGCTCCACGGCCATAGCTTGGTTTTTGCTCTGACATGCACGGTCAACAGTGGGACCTTATATAGACAGGTGTGTGCCTTTCCAAATCATGTCCAATCAAGTTTTAGAAAACATCTCAAGGATGATCGATGGATACAGGATGCACCTGAGCTCAATTTTGAGTCTCATAGTAAAGGGACTGAATACTTATGTAAATAAGGTATTTCTGTTTTTATTTTTTTTAATACATTTACAACAACACAAATATTTGTTTTCGCTTTGTTATTATGGGGTATTGTGCGTGGATGGAGGAGCCACCACCGTGGCACCGTGAAGTATTACATATGGAGGGAGCACTGTTCCGGGTACACTACCTCACTCCAAAGCCCCACTAAATCATTGTAAACATTAGGCTTGGCAAATCCGCTGGTTTCCTCACATCACATACGGAGGCAGCGACAAGAAAATGGCGACAGGCCCGGCACACAGCCGTGTTGGCGTTAACACTGACTGGTGGCTCTGTGTGTGTGTGTGTGTGTGTGTGTGTGTGTGTGTGTGTGTGTGTGTGTGTGTGTGTGTGTGTGTGTGTGTGTGTGTGAGTGAGTGAGTGAGTGAGTGAGTGAGTGAGTGAGTGAGTGAGTGCGTGAGTGAGTGAGTGCGTGAGAGAGAGAGAGCACTGCTGCACCGTTATGTAAAGTGCCTTGTTGTCCCCCTGTTTTCATCTGCAGATTCTGACATTAATAATTAAGACCCCCTCCCCTCCATTCCATCCCCCATCCTCTGCAAGTGCCCCCTCCCCTGCTCCTCTCCCTATGAAATCAATTAAGACTCGTCTCAGCTGCGGCTCAAGTCCTGAGCTCAGCTCAGCTCTGCTCTCTCCTGCTCAGACAGACATCCATATTTTCAGTCCTCATTAGAGTTCTGTCAAACACCTGTCTCACATACACAGGCACACATCCATATTAACACAGTCCCAAAGTCTTGACTCACACGCCAGTCTCTCCCTCTGATAGCTACACAAACTGAGACTCCTATTCCTATACCAAAGTCAAATTCATACGGCTGTCTGGTGCATATTGATCTGATTCTACGAAACCTATCATATGTTTCTGATAGTCGTATCCACACGGGCCGAAAGTTATATCCAATTTTATTCCTCATTCAAATTCACACATCATCCGAGGGTTCAGTACCATACTTCCTTGGTGCTCAGTTAGACACTATGAAACTGAGGCAAGAGGGACGTTTGTCTTTAAGATCACCTTTCTGGGTTTCCTTGGTGACACACACCTGAAGTACACTTAAAATCATATTGGATGTTGCTATGGTAGTGAGGATGAGAATGACAGTTTGTGATAACGATGACAGGTTTGACAGTGACGGTGGGGATTGTTGTCCTAGATTCGTTTCAGTAGCAGTTTATGACATGTTTACATGTAGGCCGTACTTGGCAGCTAAACAATGAATTTCAGTACACGTCACACACAACTAAATACATCTCAAGGCGCTTTAAAAGCAACAATGGTGATGATGAGATCGCTGTCATTATAGAGGATGACTGATGAATATTTTTGATGATGTTGGCTATGCTGCTGTTGTTGCTAATGACTAAAACGATGATGACTGGTCCTTACCCTCAGAGTGGTGGGAGAGGATGAGCAGATTGACACAGGAGGCTCCGGCGCCGGAGCCAAAGATGGTGATCCTCTCTGGGTCTCCTCCAAAATGGCCAATGTTCTCATTGAGCCAACGTAGAGCCTGGATCTGGTCCAACAGACCATAGTTCCCCTTGGCTGACTGGTCCCCGGTACTCAGAAACCCTGCAGGACAGAGAGAGAGAGAGAGAGGGATGGAGGGAGGGATGGAGGGATGAGGCATGTGAGGGTGACAAGGGTGATTCGATGACAGAGGGAATATTAATGAGAGAAGAAAGAGAGCAGAATGAGAGCGAGGAAGAAATAAGAAGGCAGAGGGGGGTTAGTTGAAGAGGAGTAGGAAGAGATTCAAGGAGAGAATACCAAATAATTTAATATTTCATCCTGGTCTTTTTCTGTTCTCCACAAACAAAGATGGCTGCAGCATTCGGTGACAGTGGCCTGGGTATTTACGAGGCCACAGCTCGTTAGCATCCTCAAGTGCTTTTCAGAAACTTTGCTAAATTAGTCAAGCACTGTATTATCTGATAAAAGCAATGACACTCATTTTTAATACCCATGCCGTTAAATGAACGCAGTAAAGAGAGCTCGTTAGGAGAGGCACAGGAGACACGTTTCATATGCTTCCAATATAGAGGAAGAAATGAGTGCAAGTGGCTTGCAAAAGTATTCACACCCTTTGGCATTTTTCCAATTATGTTGCCGCACAACTTGGAATTAAAATAGATTTTGGGGGGTTTGTATCATAGGATTTTTGCCCATTCTTCAAGGCAACACCACTTCAAGTTGGATGGGTTCCGCTAGTGAACAGCAATCTTTAAGTCATACCACAGATTCTTAATTGGATTGAGGTCTGGGCAATGAATAGGCCATTCCAAGACATTTAAATGTTTCCCCTTAAACCACTCAAGTGTTGCTTGAGCAGAATGCTTAGGGTCATTGTCCTGCTGGAAGGTGAACCCCCGTCCCAGTCTCAAATCTCTGGAAGACTGAAACAGGTTTCCCTCAAGAATTTCCCTGTATTTAGCACCATCCATCATTCCTTCAATTCTGACCAGTTTCCCAGTCCCTGCCGATGGAAAAACATCCCCACAGCATGATGTTGCCACCACCATGCTTCACTGTGGGATGGTGTTCTCAGGGAGGTGAGGTGCTGGGTTTGCGCCAGACATAGCGTTTTCCTTGATGGCCAAAAAAACTAAAATGTTAGTCTCATCTGACCAGAGTACATTCTTCCATATGTTTGGGGAGTCTCCCACATGACCTTTGGCGAACACCAAACATGTTTGATTATTACTTTCTTTAAGCAATGGCTTTTTCTGGCCACACTTCCATAAGCCCAGCTCTGTGGAGTGTACGGCTTAAAGTGGTCCTATGGACAGATACTCCAATCTCCGCTGTAAAGATTTGCAGCTCCTTCAGGGTTATCTTTGGTCTCTTTGTTGCCTCTCTGATTAATGCCCTCCATGCCTGGTCTGAGTTTTGGTTGGTCACCCTCTCTTAGCAGGTTTGTTGTGGTGCCATATTCTTTCCATTGTTTAATAATGGATTTAAATGGTGCTCCGTGGGATGTTCAAAGTTTCAGATATTTTTTATAACCCAACCCCGATCTGTACTTTGGCACAACTTTGTCCCTGACCTGTTTGGAGAGCTCTTTGGTCTTCATGGTGCCACTTGCTTGGTGGTGCAACTTGCTTAGTGGTGTTCCAGACTCTGAGGCCTTTCAGAACAGGTGTAAATATACTAAGATCATGTGACAGATCATGTGACACTTAAATAAAGTCCACCTGTGTGCAATCAAACTAAATATGTGACTTCTGAAGGTAATTGGTTGCACCAAATCTTATTTATTTAGGGGCTTCATAGCAAAGGGGGTGAATACATACAGTGGGGCAAAAAAGTATTGAGTCAGCCACCAATTGTGCAAGTTCTCCCACTTAAAAAGATGAGAGAGGCCTGTAATTATCATCATAGGTACACTTCAACTATGACAGACAAAATTAGAAAAAAAATCCAGAAAATCACATTGTAGGATTTTTAATGAATTTATTTGCAACTTATGGTGGAAAACAAGTATTTGGTCACCTACAAACAAGCAAGATTTCTGGCTGTCACAGACCTGTAACTTCTTTAAGAGGCATCTCTGTCCACTCGTTACCTGTATTAATGGCACCTGTTTGAACTTGTTATCAGTATAAAAGACACCTGTCCACAACCTCAAACAGTCACACTCCAAACTCCACTATGGCCAAGACCAAAGAGCTGTCAAAGGACACCAGAAACAAAATTGTAGACCTGCACCAGGCTGGGAAGACTGAATCTGCGATAGGTAAGCAGCTTGGTTTGAAGAAATCAACTGTGGGAGCAATTATTAGGAAATGGAAGACATACAAGACCACTGATAATCTCCCTCGATCTGCGGCTCCACGCAAGATCTCACCCCGTGGGGTCAAAATGATCACAAGAACGGTGAGCAAAAATCCCAGAACCACACGGGGGGACCTTGTGAATGACCTGCAAAGAGCTGGGTCCAAAGTAACAAAGCCTACCATCAGTAACACACTACGCCGCCAGGGACTCAAATCCTGTAGAGCCAGACGTCCCCCTGCTTAAGCCAGTACATGTCCAGGCCCGTCTGAAGTTTGCTAGAGAGCATTTGGATGATCCAGAAGAAGATTGGGAGAATGTCATGTGGTCAGATGAAACCAAAATATAACTTTTTGGTAAAAACTCAACTCGTCGTGTTTGGAGGACAAAGAATGCTGAGTTGCACCCAAAGAAGACCATACCTACTGTGAAGCATGGGGGTGGAAACATCATGCTTTGGGGCTGTTTTTCTGCAAAGGGACCAGGACAACTGATCCGTGTAAAGGAAAGAATGAACGGGGCCGTGTATCATGAGATTTTGAGTGAAAACCTCCTTCCATCAGCCAGGGCATTGAAAATGAAACGTGGCTGGGTCTTTCAGCATGACAATGATCCCAAACACACCGCCCGGGCAACGAGGAGTGGCTTCGTAAGAAGCATTTCAAGGTCCTGGAGTGGCCTAGCCAGTCTCCAGATCTCAACCCCATAGAAAATCTTGGGAGGGTGTTGAAAGCTTGTGTTGCCCAGCAACAGCCCCAAAACATCACTGCTCTAGAGGAGATCTGCATGGAGGAATGGGCCAAAATACCAGCAAGTGTGTGAAAACCTTGTGAAGACTTACAGAAAACGTTTGACCTCTGTCATTGCCAACAAAGGGTATATAACAAAGTATTGAGAAACTTTTGTTATTGACCAAATACTCATTTTCCACCATAATTTGCAAATAAATTCATTAAAAATCCTACAATGGAATTTCTAGATTTTTTTTCTCATTTTGTCATAGTTGAAGTGTACCTATGATGAAAATTACACACACACACACGCACACACACACACACACACACACACACACACACACACACACACACACATATATATATATATATATAAACCCATTATCTCCTTCACCATCATTGTTGGACAGCTAATTGGTGTTGCTGGTGTTTTCACATAAAACCCTGGGCACACTGGTAGCAGAGCAGCACTCTGTTATCTGTGGGTCTGAGGCCTAGCTACTGCTTTACGAGACATACACACACTCATCGGCCTGCCTCTCTGCCTGTCTGCCTGCCTCGCGGTCTGCTGGTTAATTGGTAGTTTGGACTTGATAGTTACTGGGTGGATTGTAAACAATGCCGTCAGTGATTAATACCTGTGGTACTGACATGCTACAACTGTACCAGGAGAGGAGCACACGTGTGAACTGACATGTGTTGGACATGAATTTATGAAAAGGGATTTGATTGCTAGGAAGTGGCATTCTGCGATTGGTGATTATACATATTATACATAGTTTTGCCAAAAACTGTATTATTGCCTGAATAATGACCTTGACAGGCAGATTAAATGGATCATGATGTGTCAGTAACAGAATCCTAGCTAAGCGTGTTGTGTAATTAATTGTCCTTGATCAGAGCATGCCATCTTGCCTCCATGATTCCACACCATGCAGATCAAGGAAAACACCACTCCAGGAGCTACAGTACAAGGAACTACATGGGAAAATATAGTGAAATTCTTCCATGGCTCTGGGAGAGGGTTTTTGTATTCTCGGTAGCCCCGTTTGTAAGGAGCAAAGGGCAGAGAGAGGGAGAGAGAGGCCTGGGGAGAGACAGAGGAACAAAGACATATGAAATGCAGCTATTCACTCATCCACTGCTGCTTAACTGCCCCCGGCACCAAAGTCAAAGAAAAGAGACCAAAATAAGACTAAACACAAAAGCAATCTGACCTCTAACCCCTGTGCGAGCAAAAGCTCTTGGCCTCCTGTGACTCAGTGACCCTACGACCCTTAAACTGTGACCCGTGCTGCTAGCCAGGGCCAGAGGTGTGAAGATGTGTCAGCTCTCATAACATCCATGTGCTGAACTGTCTGCCTGCCTCTGTTGCCTGGCAACCGGCCAGAGCTACAGTCACAGAGATCTAGACACGCACACATGGACTTAGAGTCAGAGACACTTGCATGCTCACATGAGCTTCTCCCCACTGCCTTTGATTGGGTAAGAGGGAATATGGTAATCTGCCAATATTTAAGATAAGTCTCTCTCTCTCTCTCTCTCTCTCTCTCTCTCCTCCTCCTCCTGCCGCTCTCTCTCCCTCTGTTTTCTTTTCCATACTCTTCCTGTCTGCTGAGTTGGGCTTCCTGCCGACTTTCGCGCTGAGAGCAGCAGTTTATGGGGGCCGAACTCATGCATATTCAATACTCGCTTTAGGTAATGGCCAAGGAACTGTGAGGAGAGTCTTCAACCTCGGAGAGCGAGAGAAGGAGCGATCTGGCAGAGAGAAAGAAAGGGGCGAGAGACATAAATGAAGGCTAGAGAGCACTAGATTGAGAGTGATTTGAACAGAAATGAAAAATATGAGACGAAGAGCTCTCTAAGCATCCACCAGACAACACTTCATGAAAAACTACCCCTTCCTGCTACTGGAACCATGGTAATACCATCACAGCTGCTGGTAATACCCTACCACTAATACCAATATGATGGTTGTTTAAAATGATCAAGTCTTATATTGTGAATGATTGATGTTTCTTCTTCAGGGGAGACGGTGAGAAACCATTATCATGAATTAATTGTAGCTTGCATAACTTAAATAGGCAACTTTATAAATCATACAGACCTGGTATGTGTGGGATTGAATTGTGTGTTCTAATCATGAACTATGAGCAATGACACACACACACACACACACACACACACACACACACAACACAATGAAACAGTTGGCTATGAGTGGAGTCATAGCTATGAGTGCCAATTAGGAGTAGTGATGTGCTGTTCTCCATTACAGTGGCTCAGTAAAAGCCTGCAGTGTTCACTGTTCCAAGGACAGAGCTGTCAGTGTGTGTGAATAGTTGATGTAAGATTTGTTCTGTGAAAACTGTATTTCACACCTCATGATTCATGAGGTGGGCGTGGCAGGCGGTGATCAAATCAGGTCATTAAATTAGATAAGCACGTGGTCGCCACATGTTGTATGTAAACACCTTTGATCTGACTACTTTGATATGGATTACTTTGATGTACGTTCTGCTGCCGTGTGTGTGTGTGTGTGTGTGTGTGTGTGTGTGTGTGTACCCAGGTGTGAGGGGATTGTTGTGATCCTGGGGGTAGTGTTTTGGGCTATATGTAAGACAAAATACTTGATGCTTTTAATCAAGTAGAGTCCTTGGTCAGGTGTGGTGTGATCACAGAAACATACAGGAACTCAAATCCTTCTGTTCACCTGATTTAGAATTCCTCACAATCAAATGTAGACTGCATTATCTACCAAGAGAATTCTCTTCGATTATAATCACAGCCGTGTATATTCCCCCCCAAGCAGACACATCGATGGCTCTGGACAAACTTTATTTGACTCTTTGCAAACTGGAATCCACACATCCTGAGGCTGCATTCATTGTTGCTGGGGATTTTAACAAGGCTAATCTGAAAACAAGACTCCCTAAAATGTATCAGCATATCGATTGCGCCACCAGGGCTGGCAAAACCTTGGATCACTGTTATTCTAACTTCCGCGACGCATATAAGGCCCTGCCCCGCCCCCCTTTCGGAAAAGCTGACCACGACTCAATTTTGCTGATCCCTGCCTACAGACAAAAACTAAAACAAGAAGCTCTCACGCTGAGGTCTGTCCAACGCTGGTCCGACCAAGCTGATTCCACCCTCCAAGACTGCTTCCATCACGTGGACTGGGACATGTTTCGTATTGCGTCAGGCAACAACATTGACGAATACGCTGATTCGGTGTGCGAGTTCATTAGAACGTGCGTTGAAGATGTCGTTCCCATAGCAACGATTAAAACATTCCCTAGCCAGAAACCGTGGATTGATGGCAGCATTCGCGTGAAACTGAAAGCGCGAACCACTGCTTTTATCAGAGCAAGGTGACTGGTAACATGACTGAATACAAACAGTGCAGCTATTCCCTCCGTAAGGCTATCAAACAAGCTAAGCGTCAGTATAGAGACAAAGTAGAATCTCAATTCAACGGCTCAGACACAAGAGGTATGTGGCAGGGTCTACAGTCAATCACGGACTACAAGAAGAAATCCAGCCCAGTCATGGACCAGGATGTCTTGCTCACAGGCAGACTAAATAGCTTTTTTGCCCGCTTTGAGGACAATACAGTGCCACTGACACGGCCTGCAACGGAAACATGCGGTCTCTCCTTCACTGCAGCCGAGGTGAGTAAAACATTTAAACGTGTTAACCCTCGCAAGGCTGCAGGCCCAGACGGCATCCCCAGCCGCGCCCTCAGAGCATGCGCAGACCAGCTGGCTGGTGTGTTTACGGACATATTCAATCAATCCCTATACCAGTCTGCTGTTCCCACATGCTTCAAGAGGGCCACCATTGTTCCTGTTCCCAAGAAAGCTAAGGTAACTGAGCTAAACGACTACCGCCCCGCACACTCACTTCCGTCATCATGAAGTGCTTTGAGAGACTAGTCAAGGACCATATCCCCTCCACCCTACCTGACACCCTAGACCCACTCCAATTTGCTTACCGCCCAAATAGGTCCACAGACGACGCAATCTCAACCACACTGCACACTGCCCTAACCCATCTGGACAAGAGGAATACCTATGTGAGAATGCTGTTCATCGACTACAGCTCGGCATTTAACACCATAGTACCCTGGGTCTCGACCCCGCCCTGTGCAACTGGGTACTGGACTTCCTGACGGGCCGCCCCCAGGTGGTGAGGGTAGGCAACAACATCTCCACCCCGCTGATCCTCAACATTGGGGCCCCACAAGGGTGCATTCTGAGCCCTCTCCTGTACTCCCTGTTCACCCACGACTGCGCGGCAACGCACGCCTCCAACTCAATCATCAAGTTTGCGGACAACACAACAGTGGTAGGCTTGATTACCAACAACGACGAGACGGCCTACAGGGAGAAGGTGAGGGCCCTCGGAGTGTGGTGTCAGGACAATAACCTCACACTCAACGTCAACAAAACTAAGGAGATGATTGTGGACTTCAGGAAACAGCAGAGGGAACACCCCCCTATCCACATCGATGGAACAGTAGTGGAGAGGGTAGTAAGTTTTAAGTTCCTCGGCATACACATCACAGACAAACTAAATTGGTCCAGTCACACAGACAGCATCGTGAAGAAGGCGCAGCAGCGCCTCCTCAACCTCAGGAGGCTGAAGAAATTCGGCTTGTCACCAAAAACACTCACAAAATTCTACAGATGCACAATCGAGAGCTTCCTGGCGGGCTGTATCACCGCCTGGTACGGCAACTGCTCCGCCCACAACCGTAAGGCTCTCCAGAGGGTAGTGAGGTCCGCACAACGTATCACCGGGGGCAAACTACCTGCCCTCCAGGACACCTACACCACCCGATGTTACAGGAAGGCCATAAAGATCATTAAGGACAACACCCACCCGAGCCACTGCCTGTTCACCCCGCTATCATCCAGAAGGCGAGGTCAGTACAGGTGCATCAAAGCTGGGACCGAGAGACTGAAAAACAGCTTCTATCTCAAGGCCATCAGACTGTTAAACAGCAACCACTAACATTGAGTGGCTGCTGCCAACACACTGACTCAACTCCAGCCACTTCAATAATGAGAATTGATAGGAAAAGATGTAAAATATATCACTAGCCACTTTAAACAATGCTACCTTATATAATGTTTACATACCCTACATTATTCATCTCATATGTATACGTATATACTGTACTCTATCATCTACTGCATCCTTATGTAATACATGTATCACTAGCCACTTTAACTATGCCACTTTGTTTACATACTCATCTCATATGTATATACTGTACTCGATGCCATCTACTGTATCTTGCCTATGCTGCTCTGCACCATCACTCATTCATATCTTTATGTACATATTCTTTATCCCCTTACACTGTGTATAAGATATTAGTTTTGGAATTGTTAGTTAGATTACTTGTTGGTTATTACTGCATTGTCGGAACTGGAAGCACAAGCATTTTGCTACACTCGCATTAACATCTGCTAACCATGTGTATGTGACAAATAAAATTTGATTTGACAAAGATGTGTTATGCCGTTGACCAGGGGCAGTGTATTAAACTATTTGAGGAACTAAGGTCTATTGTGCCTTTTGATACATTTTGTGGGGTGGAGAGGAGGGGGGGGGGGGGGGGGGGTGGTTGGCCATGTTGAAACAGTTCTGGTGTTGAGGGTAGGATTTTGGTTGGGGGGCCAGTTGAAACCGTTTTAAATGAGGTGCGTTTTAGGTTCTTGGCTGAAATCCAGCATTGTAATCAAACCGGTTGGGGCGAGGCTTACATGCTGACCACACCGCTTGCGTCACATGTGCGAGCATGGCAAAATAAATGTAAACATACATGTTTTTCAATTATTGCACCTACACTGCTCGCGTGCGCCAACGAGCGTCTGCGTTGCCAAGTGCTAAAATAGAAGTCAGTTCTATTTGTGACGCTGAACGTGGTGCAAGTCCGGCCTCTCCCATCTCCTCATTGGTTTATAGAAGCAGATACCCACGTGCCATCTCCTCATTGGTTATACACACATGAACTGAGTTTGGTCGGTCGTCATGGTAATTATGAAAGTTAGATGCCAATCGCCATATAAAGTCCAAAGAAGAAATAGCCTGGAAGGAGGAGCGATGACTAGAAATGATTTGGTTGAAATGATTTCCGGTAAAATAACAACTCAACGTTTATATCCCAGGACAAATTAGCTAGCAACAGCAAGCTGGCTAAATAGGACAAATTAGCTAGAAACTGCAAGCTAGCTAGCTAAATTGCCATAAATATTTAATGCTTTGACCTGTCCCCAAATTAATATAATTGGTTCAGAGTTTGTTTTGATATTTCAACCTGCGTGTCATAATCGCGTTTGGTGTGGGGGGACAAAATCAATTTGCGCGCGGCCAGTTTGAGTACGGTGTTAGGCCTCCCAGAGCATTCACACCTGGCCCAGTGGGGAATCAACAAGCAGTTGGCTGGACTTCACAGAGCCTTGGAAGTTCACTTTGGTGCAATTTTTATATGAAATATTTTCACAACTCTGAGCACAAAGATTTTAAATCAGATCATCAAAATGTCTCATGTTTCAAAACACATTCACTGCACCAAATAACTTGTTCAATTTGGATACACATTCAATCTAAGTGTCTGCTTTTCAAAATGCAATATTCACTTTACTTTTGATATGCTTTAATATCAGTTAATCAAACTGTTCAAAACGGATAAGTAACAAACCAAAAGTATGTAATGCCTTGTTAACGGATATAGTTTGATAACGGCTGTACACCGTACATTTCTATATTTTTACCTCATAAATGTATAAATTTGAGTCAATTTAAGTTGGAAGGTAAAACCAAATCATATCTGGATGTGGCTTCAAATACTACATCATAGGAGAAAGTAGAAAAAGTCACTACGTGCTACAATTTGGAATTATAGTGTACAGTGCACTGCTGAAAAACCTGGGTTATATCTAACAATATATTCCACTCATTATCTGAATGCCATTGATACATTGTAAGCTGATGAATTTCAAGGAGCGAGACAGGCAATACTGTATCAGTTGACAAGTCATATAAGAAAAGGCGATCTTGTGGTGTTGCATGGAGGACAGAAATGGCATACAACACCGTGCAACGTTTTTAAAGGAGCCAAATGCTTCACAATACGTTTCTTTACAAGGATAATGAGGTTGTAAGACTGGAATATTTATTAACATGCTCACAAGCTGCTGAGGATAGAAATAATAAAAACAAAGTCAAATACTGCATGGAATATTATATTTACCATCTACTATTCTTTCTATTCAGCACTTCAAAAAGAACAGTTTTGAAATGTCTATGTTATATTTTTGCTATTGGGTTACATGGTAGTTAATAAGACAAAAATTGTGAGCATATCATTATCTGATGTATTGGATGGATTTTCCATATGTCTCTATCACACAGTTCAATGTTCACACAAACATAATACAACTATCTAGTTGATGTTTTTCATGTGCTTTATCACACAACTGAACAATCATTCAGACAAAAACACACAAGTGTTTATATTTGTGTTTTTCCATAAATCAGCTAGTCTCAGGTTGTCTCGATATGGATTTTTTTTGTAGCATCTGTTCCAGTTGCATTTTCTTTTTAAAGATTTGTTTTCAGCATGCTTTCATTTATACTTTATTTTGTCATTCATGTGAAGCAAGTTCAGGGAGTGAGTGTTGTAATAAATACAAGGAACAATGAACACGAAACACAAACAACGCACCGACACGAAAACAGAGTCAATAACACCTGAGGAAAGAACCAAGGAGAGTGACAGATTTTGGGAAGATAATCAAGGAGGTGATGGAGACCAGGTGAGTTTCATGAGGCGCGCGAGACGATGGTGACAGGTGTGCGGGATAATCAGCAGCCTGACGACCTAGAGGCCGGAGAGTGAGTATACGTGACAATAAATGTGTGGTATGAATTTCCAATGGAATCAGGTCCTAATCTACTAAATGTTCATGGCCAAATTATTTTATTTATCATTCCCCCCAGTGTCTTGGTACTAAAGGTTTTCTGTACCAAATCTTGGGAATCACTTTTACCCATCCTTGGATTTTGATGGATACGACATGACATTGACAGCCCCATTTCACATGTTTATACTTCAATTTTTTTTTACAGAGTAGTGAAATATTGTTTTCATGCTAAACTGTTGAGAATAAGGAACCTATGGTGAAACAGGAAGAAACTAATGTTTTATATACTACACATATCCAGAAGGCTCGTAAACAAGTACAGTGGCTTGTGAAATTATTCACCCCCCTTGGCATTTTTCCTTATTTGTTGCCGTACAACCTGGAATTAAGCAGGAATAAATACTCAACCCCACAAAGTCAGTACTTTGTAGAGACACATTTTGCAGCAATTACAGCTGCAAGTCTCTTGGGGTATGTCTCTATAAGCTTGGCACATCTAGCCACTGGAATGTTTGCCCATTCTTCCAGGCAAAACCTCTCCAGCTTCTTCAAGTTGTATGGTTTCCACTGACGTATAGTAATCTTTAAGTCATACCACAGATTCTCAATTGGATTGAGATGTGGGCTTTGAATAGACCACTCCAAGACATTTAAATGTTTCCCCTTAAACCACTCAAGTTTTGCTTTAGCAGAATGCTTAGGGTCATTGTCCTGCTGGAAGGTGAACCTCCGTCCCAGTCTCAAATCTCTGGAAGACAAACAGGTTTCCCTCAAGAATTTCCCTGTATTTAGCACCATCCATCATTCCTTCAATTTTGACCAGTTTCCCAGTCCCGATGAAAAACATCCCCACAGCATGATGCTGCCACCACCATGCTTCACTGTTCGGGATGGTGTTCTCTGGGTGATGTGAGGTGTTGGGTTTGCGCCAGACATAGCATTTTCCTTGATTGCCAAAAAGCTCAATTTTAGTCTCATCTGACCAGAGTACATTCTTCCATATGTCTGGGGAGTCTCCCACATGCCTTTTGGCGAACACCAAACGTGTTTGCTTATTATTTTCTTTAAGCAATGGCTTTTTCTGGCCACTCTTCCATAAAGCCTAGCTCTGTGGAGTGTACGGTGTAAAGTGGTCCTATAGACAGATACTCCAATCTCTGCTGTGGAGCTTTGCAGCTCCTTCAGGGTTTTCTTTGGTCTCTTTGCTGCCTCTCTGATTAATGCCCTCCTTGCCTGGTCCATGAGTTTTGGTCGGTGGTCCGCTCTTGGCAGGTTTGTTGTGGTGCCATATTCTTTCCATTTTTTAATAATGGATTTAATGGTGCTCCGTGGGATGTTCAAAGTTTCAGATATTTTTTTTATAACCCAACTCTGATTTGTACTTCTCCACAACTTTGTCCTGAACCTGTTTGGAGAGCTCATTGGTCTTCATGGTGCTGCTTGCTTGGTGGTGCCCCTTTTTTAGTGGTCTCGCAGACTCTGGGTCTTTCAGAACAGGTGTATATATACTGAGCTCATGTGACACTTAGATTGCACAAAGGTGGACTTTATTGAACTAATTATGTGACATCTGAAGGTAATTGGTTGCGCCAGATCTTATTTAGGGGCTTCATAGCAAAGGGGGTGAATACATATGCATGCACCACTTTTCAATGTATTTGAAAATATATATATTCTTTTCATTTCACTTCGGACTATTATGTGTATGTTCATTACATGAAATTCAAATAAAAATCTATTTAAATTACAGGTTGTAATGCAACAAAATAGGAAAAATGCCAAGGGAGATGAATACTTTTGCAAGGCACTGTAGTTTATTACTTTTAAAAGGATATTATAATATATATTTTAGTTAAAGATGTTAGTACTGTACTACCACACTAATACTACATTGTAACATTCTACCACTTTCTAAGATGGTAACCTTTTACACTCATGGGTACTGATAAGCACAAACTGGAACGCAGTGGCTGAAAGTAAAAAAAAAAAAAATAGATTTTTTTTTTTAAATCGGACACTTTTGATAATTGTGTATTCCAGCTATTTGGTCATTCGCGCTTACAGCCTTCTGCTGTGTAGGCATTGCTGCGCTGTCACGTCCTGACCTTAGTTCCTTTGTTATGTTGCTTGTTTAGGTTGGTCAGGGCTTGTGTTGGGGTGGGCATTCTATGTGTTGTTTTGGTTTTCTATGTGTTTGGCCTGATATGGTTCTCAATCAGAGGCAGCTGGCAATCGTTGTCTCTGATTGAGAACCATACTTAGGTAGCCTGTTTTTCCCACTTGATTTGTGGGTAGTGGTTTTCTGTCTCTGTGTCTCTACCAGACAGGACTGTTTCGGTTGTTCTTTTGTTTACTTTGTGTTTCAGTGTTCAGTTATTGAACACATTTAACATGGACACTTACCGTGCTGCACTTTGGTCCTCTTCTTCTTCCACCGCCAACGGCCGTTACATGCGTTTCTAATGTGAAGAAATAGCCTAATAATTTATCAACATTTTAGGCTAAATGTTCTGATCTGCTACGTCAGCCTCATTGCGTAAAAAAGTTTTTTGATGCTAGTGGTTGTATTAATTTGGGATCTATCGCATCCCACAACTGTCCCAGACTAATATACTCCCCCAGACTAGTATGTTTGGAATATTTATTTATTGCACATAATAGATCAACTTTTCTACTATGGGGATAGTAGATTGACATAGGCTAATGCTTTTGCTGTTCGTTAGGCCTACTTATGTTCTTGGCTGACGAAAAGTACATGTGAACAGTTCTTCAAATATCTTCAATATGCACCTCGAAATTGGATAAGGACGTGCGCAGTTACGTCCCCGATGTGTCTGTCTTCACTTGTAGCCTGTGAGAAAGACCCAATCACATGATGGAGAGCCATGTGAGTGAGAGGTGCTTCGGAGCAACTAGCACTCAGGGAGAATAGAATACAAATTATTATATTTTGCCAAAGGGCACAACTGCCACTGGCCGCAAAAGGCATGTATTTCTTTTAGGGGGTTTTACGGCGACACAATTTTCAATTTGGATACACATTCAATCTAAGTTTCTGCTTTTCCAATTGTAATATTTAATACATTTTTTTTATACGATTTTCATGTCATTTGATAACAATACAAATTATCACTTTGAAAACTATTACAATCAAACTGCTCAAAACTGATAAGTACTGACTCAAAATGATGTAATGCCTTGTTAATGTATATAGTTTTATAAAGGCTGAATACTGTAAATCTATCAATTTGACATCAATTTATGTTGAAGGTAAAAACCAAATCATATATTGATGTAAATACATCAAAGAACAAAGTGGAAAGTGTCACTGTGCTACCATTTTGAATTATAGCGTAGTGTACAATAGACTGCTGAAATATCTGGGTCTACTTTTAAAAATCCACCTTTCCAGAAAAAAAAGTCTCTCTCCACTGCCACTTGTTATAGACCCCCCTCAGCCCCCAGCGGTGCCCTGGACACCATAAGTGAATTGATTGCCCCCCATCTATCTTCAGAGTTCGTACTGTTAGGTGACCTGAATGGGATATGCTTAACACCCCGGCCGTCCTACAATCGAAGCCTACAAAAATACCGATTTCCGATTGTTATGAAAACTTGAAATCGGCCATAATTAATCGGCCATTCCGATTAATCGGTCGACCTATACTACATACCCAGTGTCTCAGATACGAACAGGACAATTATCAGGAAGTAACCGAACAAACGGCTATATGAATACAAGAGTAGGTGAATAGAGCTCTACCCAGAGAGGAGAGGAGGAAGGGGGGTATGGAATGGAAAGAAAAAGGAGATGTGAAAGACGATGGATACAAAGGAAGCATATAGATTCAGTGCATTATTCAAATGGAACGTGGATGATGAAGAGTGATGGACAGATGGGATGAAGGTCACGGAAGGGACTTTACATTGTCCAAACACATCTCTGTGTATCAGAGGGAGGGAAGCAACCCATCATATATACAAGGCCAATAAGAGAGAGACCGGGATATACACTGCTCAAAAAGATAAAGGGAACACTTAAACAACACAATGTAACTCCAAGTCAATCACACTTCTGTGAAATCAAACTGTCCACTTAGGAAGTAACACTGATTGACAATAAATTTAGCAAGACACCCCCAATAAAGGAGTGGTTCTGCAGGTGGGGACCACAGACCACTTCTCAGTTCCTATGCTTCCTGGCTGATGTTTTGTCCACTTTAAAATGCTGGCGGTGCTTTCACTCTGGTAGCATGAGACGGAGTCTACAACCCACACAAGTGGCTCAGGTAGTGCAGCTCATCCAGGATGGCACATCAATGCGAGATGTGGCAAGAAGGTTTGCTGTGTCTGTCAGCGTAGTGTCCAGAGCATGGAGGCGCTACCAGGAGACAGGCCAGTACATCAGGAGACGTGGAGGAGGCCGTAGGAGGGCAACAACCCAGCATCAGGACCACTACCTCCGCCTTTATGCAAGGAGGACCACTGCCAGAGCCCTGCAAAATGACCTCCAGCAGGCCACAAATGTGCATGTGTCTGCTCAAACGGTCAGAAACAGACTCCATGAGGGTGGTATGAGGGTCCGACGTACACAGGTGGGGGTTGTGCTTACAGCCCAACACCGTGCAGGACGTTTGGCATTTGCCAGAGAACACCAAGAACGGCAAATTTGCCACTGGCGCCCTGTGCTCTTCACAGATGAAAGCAGGTTCACACTGAGTACATGTGACAGACGTGACAGTCTGGAGACGCCATGGAGAACGTTCTGCTGCCTGCAACTTCCTCCAGCATGACCGGTTTGGCGGTGGGTCAATCATGGTGTGGGGTGGCATTTCTTTGGGGGGCCGCACAGCCCTTCATGTGCTCGCTAGAGGTAGACTGACTGCCATTAGGTACCGAGATGAGATCCTCAGACCCCTTGTGAGACCATATGCTGGTGCGGTTGGCCCTGGGTTCCTCCTAATGCAAGACAATGCTAGACCTCATGTGGCTGGAGTGTCAGCAGTTCCTGCAAGAGGAAGGCATTGATGCTATGGACTGGCCTGCCCGTTCCCCAGACCTGAATTCAATTGAGCACATCTGGGACATCATGTCTCGCTCCATCCACCAACGCCACGTTGCACCACAGACTGTCCAGGAATTGGCGGATGCTTTAGTCCAGGTCTGGGAGGAGATCCCTCAGGAGACCATCCGCCACCTCATCAGGAGCATGCCCAGGCGTTGTAGGGAGGTCATACAGGCACGTGGAGGCCACACACTACTGAGCCTAATTTTGACTTGTTTCAAGGGCATTACATCAAAGTTGGATCAGCCCGTAGTGTGGTTTTCCACTTTAATTTTGAGTGTGACACCAAATCCAGACCTCCATGGGTTGATACTTTTGATTTCCATTGATCATTTGCGTGATTTTGTTGTCAGCACATTCAACTATGTAAAGAAAAAAGTATTTAATAAGAATATTTTATTCATTCAGATCTAGGATGTGTTATTGTAGTGTTCCCTTTATTTTTTTGAGCAGTGTAGTAAGAAGACTAGGAGAGATACATAGACAAAACAGAATTATAGAGACAGAGGGACAAACACGGGTCAGGTTGTGTATAAAATCCCTTAATGGAGGTAAATCCACAGATGTACATGTCCAATTTCCTGTGTTTGTTCTTTACAGATGGAGTATTACTGTAAGCTGTTTGTCCTCCACAGATGAGGCTGTGCTCACAGAGAAGTGCTGTGTTTTCAGACTAAATTGTTCATGGACGGTTTGCTCTTTTTAATATTGTTGTAAACACGAGCCTGTGTCTAACAGCGTAAAATTGGACTCATAAGTGAAATTGCTCATTGTAAGGTAACCTTTGAGATCAACTGTATCCACTGTGGCCTTCATCAGTATCTGTGGGTTTTATAGAAACCACTATGGCACTGCATTCTGTTATTGGGCTGTTGTGCTCTCTACAATGTTATCCTGTTGTGGTATGCAGTATTGGGTTGTGGTATATTCTATTCTAGTGTGTCGTTTGACCATCTAAATGATGATTCCATACTGTAACATCACAACCCTTTCTCTTTTAATTTCATTCTTCCTCCAATTTGCGCAAGCGAATTCACTCACTCCTGACAGCCCCATGCAACAATAACCATATGATCGCAATACTGGCTCTATTTATTCAGTCTGAGCCGGGGTTGTAATTATATTGTACATCCAAACCAATAGAATGTATGCTGAAGTATTAATAACTAAAATAACTCCTTGGGTGCATCAGGAGAGAGCTGGGAATCATAATTCTGTGATTTGGTGTTTGTTGGTTGCAGAGGGAGAGAAACAAACACATGAGATTAACTCATTAAGAGTCATCCGATATTGTCAATCAGATGGGACTGATCTGATGGAGAGAACGGGGATGAGATGAAAAAAAAGAAGAATGAGGAGGAAGAAGAAAAAATGAGAAAGGAGGAGAGCGGAGTGTTCTTGATGTGAGACAGCCCCTCTCGCTCTCCCACAGCCCAGTGACGGTGGGCCCTTTCCCAGAGTTCATTAATTAGTTAATTAGTCAGAACAGATGGCTTTGCAGCACAAATCAGGAGGCTGCATGGGCCTGGAGCAGCCAGGAGGAAGGTAGGGGCAAGGTGAGCAGGCAGCAGCGTTGGGGTGGAGCTCTACTGTAGGTAGGTACTAGTATACACACTCCTAACTTCACCATGCTAAACACTCCTGGACTGTACATGGCAGACATTTAGGATTTTCTTATAGACATATTCCCCCCTTTCACAAATCACAAGCATATCATGAATTAACTTAACATCCACCAAGCGCTAAAAAAGAAAGTGAAACCCCTTATGTAACGGTATGTGAGTATATAGAGATGTGTGTAAGCCTATATGTGTGTGTGTGTGTGTGTGCGCGCCGTGGCCACATTGCATTAACATTTGTTTGAATGAATTTTTTTTGTTGCTTCGCCGCAGATTTAAAAAGCACTTCTGATGGTTTATTTTTAGATTGTTCCCATCTCCCCCTTCTGTTGCTCCTTCCCTCTCTTTAGCTATGTCTCTCTGTTTCTCCCTCTCTCATCTGTCTCTATCCCCCTTCTCTGTCGTCTCCTCCCTCCCATCTCTCTGTTAAAGGCACAGGCTGAAATACGGTTGGCATATGTGAGTGTGCCGCGTGCATAAGCATAGGATAATACTGTGTGATTATGTGCTAAACCTATTGTAGAAATGTGGAGCAGTTGTCTTTCTCTTTTCAGGCCAAAAACGTTTTTTGTCCATTGAGAGTGTGGGTGGTGAGGATGGATGGCACATTGTACTGTTACATATTCAAACATACACACACGTATGCAAACACATACAACACACACCCACCCACATGTACGGACACACACACACACTTCAGTACAGTAGAGTAACCCATTAAAAGCAGAACAGAGGGAGCGAGAAAGAGGAAAGAGAGAGAGAGAGAGAGAGAGAGAGAGAGAGAGAGAGGTTAGTCTACTCGCCCACGTACCAAAATGTTCAACAATGTTAGAGGAATCGAGGGCACTGCATCATCTCTCTGCATCGCTCAGCAGGATCTCTCTCTACCTCTGTATGTCACTGTGTGTGTGGTGCATAAATACTGTACACTACACACGGGTAAACTACACACAGCACACATACAGTATGTAAATCACACAGACAAAGACTACTATTTGGCTTGGGAATGATGCAAACATGGACTCCATTGAGGACTGTTTGGATCAGTGAATTAGAGGCATGCAGAGCAAGGATTAGATAGTGCATTAAGGAAACTTAAGTTCACACAGCGGATTGTTCTCACGCTCCACTCGCTAATGTTTCCAGTTTGTCAGACAGATGTAGAAAAGCATAACAGCACATGACACATGCACCTCAAAACAGGCAGGCCCAAATCTAGCAGGCAGGACAGAGCTGCTGCCAGGTGCACCTCAAACTCTCAGTATGTTCCCTCTACTGGCTGGCCCCGTCTGTCAATGCCTGTGTGGATCACGTTCCACTGTGTTTACACTAGTGGCAAAGCTTGGACTGTATCCTAAAATACTCCCATTTCTCTCTTTATGAATACTCTGATGTGTTGAGACAAGCTTGATACAATAAACCAGATCCCATTACCCAACCTGGCAACCACAATGGAGACTGTGGATGCTCTGTGGTGTACAGTACACAAACAAACAGCTGTAGAAACAAACAGGCAGTCAGCCCCTCAGAGCAGCTGACTAAACTCCTGTCCACTGGCTCAGAGTCTGTACACAGGGACAGGGCAGAGCACACAAAACTCAGGTCACATGGTACAGCTATGGCCAGAAGGCTGAAACCATAGAATAAGACTTCTGGGACCTGATGGTGCAAGCAGGAAGTGGTGTCATAGTATGCAGACAGACAGACTCACCGAGCACGCCCAGACGGTAGTTCATGGTGACCACGATGACGTTGCCGTAGGCTGCGAGGATGCTGGCGTCGAACATGTTTCCCGTCCCCTCCATGTAGGAGCCGCCATGGATGAACAACATCACCGGCTTCTTCCGACGGTCACGGATATCTGTGGCGAAGAGCGGGACGTGGACATACACAGAAGTATGCACAAACACAAAAAGATGAGAGGATGAGAGAAAGAGAGTAGAAACACTTTAGATTCTGAGAAAGAGATGACAACTTTTGGTCTATCTACAAAAAAGCAATCCACAGGAATGTCCACAGAGCCATTCACATAAAAAGCATTCATCTGCATACAGATGTAGGATCTTAACTCTTTCGTTGCTGAGGTTTTTCCTGCACAGGCTAAAAAGGCTTCTAAAGTTTAATTTCCACTGGCCCTAAAGGAAAAATGTATCAATCCCTACAAAAAAAATGTCCATTAATTATAGTCAACATAATAATACACATTCCCTGTTGCTCCAGGATTATTTACCTGATGTAGCAAACTGGCTCAAATTAAGATCCTACATCTGTATGTGCCTTTTGATCTCCCTCATCTTTAACTATATCCCCAAAGTTTGAAACATACACTTCTTCTGCTCATTCCTACTCTTCATACTGAACTGAGGTGACATTATAGGTTGACACAATAGTGTTGAAAGCTGTAAGGATGGAACCTATCCAGTACTATTTCTTATCAATGGTTAGCCATTTTAGATATTGGAACATCGTCTTAGTGTTGTCATGGCAGTCTGTATTTTTCTGTCCCCTCTTGTAGTGTCGTGGTCCTATCAGTAAGTTTCCCTGCGTTCCCTCTCTCTGTGGTTTTATGGTACAGTCTAACTCTCACTGTCCCTTCTGGTGAGTTATGGTACAGTCTGCCACTGTCTCTCCTACTGCAGTATAATGGTACGATCTGGGTTTTTTAAGGGTCCCCCCTCTCTGTGAGGTACTGTGGTACGGTCTGCGTGTCTTTAATAAGGCAGAGCTGCCAGTGGTTCCCAGTTATCCTAGCGTCTGCCCTGTGGATAATTCATATGAGAGCCAGACCAAGTGGAAACATAAATAACAGCCACAGCATCTGTTTACCCTGATGACTTTCTGGAAGGAGATGGGAAAGAGACAGAGGGAGAAAGATGGGAAAAGAGAGAGAGAGAGAGAGATGAGAAAATGCATACTGTTACTTAGAGAACGATGGGAAAAGAGACAGGAAGGAGAGCGAGAGAAAGAAAAGAAAGAAGAGAAGAGGAGAGATAGAAAGAAAGATACATGGCCCCTGAACAGACAGAGAGAGAGAGGGGGAGTGAGCAAGAGAAGGAGAAAGAGTAATGTCACAAGAAAATGGTGGGATGGGATGAGATTAAACAAACCGTTACAAAGTTGTACATGGCAAGGTCTCTGCACGGACACAGAGATGCATGTAGGAAAATGCACAAAAGCGCGCACACTGACACACACAGAGACACAGGCAGGCAGCTGCGATGCTGAGTCGCTATGGAAACTGCCTCCTCTCGCTCTAATAGAACCGCACCAGCCATTCCATTGCATTGACTCACTCGGAGCCTGTTGCCGTGGTAACACATTCTACTCACGTATTTGCACACCCGCCTGCATCACAACCTGAATCTCAGGTTACACATGCACCAGAACGCATCACTCACACACCACTGCAACAATGTACAATTTATCAATACACATACATGCAGTCACCTTTTATAGAACATACAGTGCACCTGAGAGACATGAACATTCACACACAATACATTAAAGCCCTAACACACACACACTCGCACTCTTTTCCCATCTCTCCGATATTCACACTTATGCAACCAACATTGCATATGCACACACTCAGCAATGGAGGAATTCACACACTCTCCCACCCTCCATTCCCTTCCCCCCTCTCTCCGGTGTGTTGTGAGCCTCTGGTGATTTCCCAGAGGAGATGTAAACAAGTTCAATTATCCCAGCATTACCAGGCCAGCAGAGCCCTGGGTATGATGCCTGGCTAATGGATCAGCTCTCCTCTCTGTCACCAGGCAGTCACACTCCACAAGCACATGACAAATGACACACACACACACACACACACACAGCACTGGACTGGCGCTCATCTAGAGCAGAGCTAGGGCACTTGGAATACCTGGAGCAGGAAATACATTTCCCATTTCACGGAAGTTCAGCATTCATGGCGCGATTGAAGTGTAAAGCATAGTTACTGTGAACGCCGTCTACGCACACATTGCCTTTAAATGACATTCGGCCCAACAGCGCTGAACTTCTGCGATCAGGGCTGAACTTCTGCGATCAGGGCTGAACTTCTGCGATCAGGGCTGAACTTCTGCGATCAGGGCTGAACTTCTGCGATCAGGGATGAACTTCTGCGATCAGGGATGAACTTCTGCGATCAGGGCTGAACTTCTGCGATCAGGGCTGAACTTCAGCGATCAGGGCTGAACTTCAGCGATCAGGGTTGAACTTCAGCGATCAGGGTTGAACTTCAGCGATCAGGGATGAACTTCAGCGATCAGGGATGAACTTCTGCGATCAGGGCTGAACTTCTGCGATCAGGGCTGAACTTCTGCGATCAGGGATGAACTTCTGCGATCAGGGATGAACTTCTGCGATCAGGGATGAACTTCTGCGATCAGGGATGAACTTCTGCGATCAGGGATGAACTTCTGCGATCAGGGCTGAACTTCAGCGATCAGGGTTGAACTGAGACCTTTGTCTCTGAGACTGTCGTTGTATGTCTGTTGTGTGTATGTGTGACCTCCAAAGGAAGCAAGACAATATATCTCATTGTATAACCCACACAAAGCATTCAATTATCTCTGCGTGAATAAGAGCTAAATTAAAGTACACTGACTGTACAAAACATTAGGACCTGCTCTTTCCATGACATAGACTGACCAGGTGAATCCAGGTGAAAGCTATGATCCCTTATTGATGTCACTTGTTAAATCGACTTCAAATCAGTGTAGATGAAGGGGAGGGGACAGATTAAAGAAGGATTTTCCTTGAGACAATAGCAACATGGATTGTGTATGTGTGCCATTCAGAGAGTGAATGGGCAAGACAAACGATTTAAGTGCCTTTAAAAGGGGTATGGTAGTAGGTACCAGGTGCACCGTTTTCAGTGTGTCAAGAACTGCAACACAGCTGGGTTTTTCACACTCAACAGTTTCCCGCATGTATCAAGAATGTGCAATCTGAAATTATTCAGGTCCCTGGACTTCTTCCACATGTTGTTACTTTACAACCTCATTCTAAAATGAGTTAAATTATTTTCCTCATCAATCTACACACAATACCCCATAATGACAAAGCGAAAAACTGTTTGTTTTTTTAGAACATTTCTTAAGAATAAAAAACAGAAATAGGTACAGGTGCATCCTGTCTTCATTGATCATCCTTGAGATGTTTCTACAACTTGATTGGAGTCCAACTGTGGTAAATTCAATTGATTGGACATGATATGGAAAGGCACACACTTGTCTATATAAGGTTGAAGGAATAGGCCAAGACAGGATTGTGTCGATGTAAAGATCTGGGGAAGAGAACCCACAATTTTCTGCAGCATTAAAGGTCTCCAAGAACACAAAGGCCTCCATCATTCTTAAATGGAAAAAGTTTAGAACCACCAAGACTATTCCTAGTGCTGGCCGCCTGGTCAAACTGAGCAATTGGGGGAGAAGGGCCTTGGTCAGGGAGGTGACCAAGAACCTGATGGTCACTCTGACAGAGCTCCAGAGTTCCTCTGTGGAGATGGGAGAACCTTCCAAAAGGACAACCGTCTCTGCAGCACTCCACCAAATCAGGCCTTTATGGTAGAGTGGCCAGACGGAAGCCACTCCTCAGTAAAAGGCATATGACAGCCCGCTTGGATTTGGCCAAACGGCACCTAAAGGACTCTCAGACCATGAGAAACACGATTATCTGGTCTGATGACTGGTGCAAAGGTTCACCTTCCAACAGGACAACAACTCTAAGCCCACAGCCACGACAACGCAGGAGTTGTGGCTATGGTCATGAATGTTCTTTTGTGGCTCAGCCAGAGCCCGGACTTGAACCCAATCAAACATCTCTGGAGAGACCTGAAAATAGCTGTGCAGCAACGCTCCCCATCCAACCTGACAGAGCTTGAGAGGATCTGCAGAGAAGAATGGAAGAAACTCCCTAAATACAGGTGTGCCAAGCTTGTAGCATCATACCCAAGAAGACTCTAGGCTGTAATCGCTGCCAAAGGTGCTTCCACAAAGTACTGAATCCTTATGTAAATGTCATTATCGGGTATTGTATGTAGATTGATGACGAGAAAACAAACAATTCAATACATTTTCAAATAAGGCTGTAATGTAACAAAATGTGGAAAAAGTCAAGGGGTCTGAAAACCTTCCGAATGCACTGTACATGTGCGTTTGAGGTTGATTGCATGTATGTGCGTACATGTCTGACATGATGTTGCAGCATGTCTGTTCATGGTGAGTAAATATGTCTTTGAGCCACCTGCTGCAGTCTCCAGGTGTACTTGTCTCCTCAGAGAGATCTCCCTAAGTGATTGACTCACATCTTGTCAGACAGCATTTCATTAAACTATTAACAATGTTAGTAACATACCCAGTCACAGGAGCAGATTTTAGACACTGCCCCACGTATGTGGTATGCATGTAATATGCATATGTATATAATATTTACAGTGCCATAGATTTTCAAGACGATTTAAGTCAAAACTGTAACTAGGCCACTTAGGAAGATTCAATGTCGTCTTGGTAAGCAACTCCAGTGTATATTTGGCCTTGTGTTTTAGGTTATTGTCCTGCTGAAAGGTGAATTTGTCTCCCAGTGTCTGTAGGAAAGAAAACTGAACCAGGTTTTCCTCTAGGATTTTGCCTGTGCTTAGCTGTATTCCATTTTGTTTTATCCAAAAAAAAAAAGACTCCCTAGTCTTTGCCAATAACAGCGTACCCATAACATCATGCAGCCACCACCATGCTTGAAAATATGAAGAGTGGTACTCTGTGATGTGTTGGATTTGCCCCCAGCAATGCTTTTTGTATTCAGTTGATTTCCTTGCCACAATTTTTGCAGTACTACTTTAGTGGATTGTTGCAAACATGATGCACGTATTGGAATATTTTGATTCTGTGCAGGCTTCCTTCTTTTCACTCTGTCATTTAGGTTAGTATTGTGGAGTAACTACAATGTTGTTGATCCATCCTCAGTTCTCATATCATCACTATTAAACTTAACTTAACTGTCTTAAAATCACCATTGGCCTCATGGTGAAATCCCTGAACAGTTTCCTTCCTCTCCGGCAACTGAGTTAGGAAGGACGCCTGTATCTCTGTAGTGATAATTAATAACTTTGCCGTGCTTAAAGGGATATTCAGCGTCCTTTTATTCTCTTTCTTTACACATCAACCAATCGGTTCCCTTCTTTGCAAGGCATTGAAAAAACCCTGGTCTTTGTGGTTGAATCTGTGCTTGACATTCACTGCTCGACTGAGGGAACTTTTTATTAATTTCTAACATTTTCTACAAACAAAATTCCACTGACATTATGGGGTATTGTGTGTAGACCAGTGACACAAAATCTCAATTTAATATTCAGGCAATGACACAACAAAATGTAGAAAAAGTAAAGGGGTGTGAATACTTTCTGAAGGAACTGTATATCATATATATGTAGCTGTACATCCCTTTGTACAATATATATAATTCATTCATTCTCATGGAGGTGTTGCTAAGCTTCAGCACCGGAGCGAACATGGCAGCAGTGTCTGGATTCATGTGTATGTGAGAGTGCTTGGAGGTCATATGTGTGTGTTTTCACGCATGATAAGAGTGCATGTGTTAGTGCATGATAAGAGTGCATGTGTTCGTGCATTATAAGAGTGCATGTGTTCGTGCATGATAAGAGTGCATGTGTTCGTGCATGATAAGAGTGCATGTGTGGCCTCCCGGGTGGCGCAGTGGTTAAGGGTGATGTACTGCAGCGCCAGCTGTGCCACCAGAGACTCTGGGTTAGCGCCCGCTCTGTCGTAACCGGCCGAGACCGGGAGGTCCGTGGGGCGACGCACAATTGGCCTAGCGTCGTCCGGGTTAGGGAGGGCTTGGTTGGTAGGGATGTCCTTGTCTCATCGCGCACCAGCGACTCCTGTGGCGGGACGGGCACAGTGCGCGCTAACCAAGGTTGCCAGGTACACAGTGTTTCCTCCAGCACATTGGTGCGGCTGGCTTCCAGGTTGGAGGTGCGCTGTGTTAAGAAGCAGTGCGGCTGGTTGGGTTGTGTATCGGAGGACGCATGACTTTCAACCTTCGTCTCTCCCGAGCCCGTACGGGAGTTGTAGGGATGAGACAAGATAGTAGCTACTACAACAATTGGATACCACGAAAATTGGGGAGAAAAAGGGGTAAAAATTCACACACACAAAAAAAAAGAAAAGAGTGCGTGTTTTAGTGCATGATAAGAGTGCGTGTGTTAGTGCATGATAAGAGTGCGTGTGTTAGTGCATGATAAGAGTGCGTGTGTTAGTGCATGTGTTAGTGCATGATAAGAGTGCATGTGTTAGTGCATGTGTTAGTGCATGATAAGAGTGCATTTGAGTGTGAGAACGTGTGTATCAATTTCCTCTCTAACCTTGCAGTGACAGTTGGGGATGAGCCTGTGTCCAGATGGGGAGAGGACAGTCTCACTCAGCCTGAATCCCAGGCCTACAGGGCCAACAATGCCCTCACTGTCCTGCCTGCTTCAAAACAGCCCCGAAAATATTCTCCCTCTCTCCCTCTCCAAATGGATTAGCAAGCTCTGTCTCCTTTTAAACCATAGCAATTAGAGACGGCAGAATGGGACAACTTAACACGCAAACAGCATACACACTCTAACACATGCACGCCCACATCATCACACGCACATATATACAAATCAGACACACAAACACCTGATCAGATGCACACACAAAGATGCACACACACACAAAACACTATGGTAACAGTCTGATCTTTCAAACCTCTTGATTACATAAAGTCAATGCATCTTTTTCCTGGCTAGTTTTAACAACTGATTATCTGGTTATTTTCATGTGTAATGCATGTCAGTTAGCAAGCTCCACTGCTTGTAATCCATTCAAAATGACAGCCTACAAGCCCCCCGCCACCACCACCCACCCAAACTATCATGCTTTTACTGTAAAAATCCTCCCCTATTCCCCAACAAATAACTTAATAAAGAAATGGTAAAGTGGATCAATCAAATGACAAAATCCAAATGATGGAAGGTAAAGAATATTACACAAGTTTAAATATTCACTGGCGCAAGACAGAATACAGTCAAAACAGCATGACTTTGTAAAAAGTTCTATGCATATCAAATTCTGTTTATTGGTTGATTAACCATATAGCGAAAAAGGAGAAAACTGCTCTGTGGCAAAGATGGGTGGAACAACTGAGGTGTGTGTGTGTGTGTGTGTGTGTGTGTGTGTGTGTGTGTGTTTGTGAGAGACAGAGTGAGATTCTATATCAGTCTACTTCACACCATTAACGAGTGTAGCTAGTTTTAAGTATATGGAATAAAAAATATATATAATTGTATATATTATATTATTGTGAGACGGTTACAATTACAGAGAAAAAGAATAAGTGATTACACTTAGACACAAACTAATAATATAAAGTTTATTCAATTTAACTATCCCCTCCAAAAGTTTGAAAAATACAACAAAAAGGGTAAAACATGCAACAAAAATACCTTCATCCCTCGGTTTGTTCATTGTAGACTCATCGTGTTTTTTTGTGAGTGGACCTAAGGTTCAGAAAAAAGGGAGGGAAAAGAGAAAAGAGAAAATTCAAAAAGATTGCACTTTGCTGAAAAAGCAAAAAAACTAAAAAGTGAACAAGAACACAAGAGGAGAAAAATGACAAAGCAGGAAAAGCAACCTCGATCTCATTTTCAAAAGTCTCCGAAACAACCCGAAAGCCAAAAGTAAGAGAGCATTACAGATACAACTTGCCCTGTGGAGACAACTAGCCTGTTCCCCTGCACAGTGCCTAGCCAAGAGCTGCCTGGGTAACGACCCCAGAGAACATCTCATTGTTTTTCTCTTCCCATTTATTCCCTACACGTTAGTGCTTTGTAGAGGAAAATCAATGAAGAGAATCAAGCCATCATTCTTTGCCGTCAGAAGGCAGACAGGGGAATGCCAACCCATCATGAAGCATGTGCCCACTTAGCCCCTTAGCCCAGTGCTGCAGCCCTCAGGCTACAGGGTATCTGGGCTCTCTACACCACGTCCATGGGGACTGGTCTGCCACTATACACAACTACACTGGAGGGGATGACCAGGGACACACACACACATACACACACACACACACTCCAGCGATGTTAATGCACGTATAAGTGTCTCTCCCTCCTCCAGTGTAACCATACAAGAAGCCGGCCAAGGAGTGGTGGTTCAGTATTTACGCAGCCATGTGAGGACTTCTGACAGGGCTCCCCTATGCCAAGGTCACAGAGGTCCACATTCCGTTTTAATGGTGACGGCAGTTAAGCGCTCCATAGGGGAAAGACAATAACGCCGCTCTCTGTAAGCCTGGCCAATATGGATCCTGTTCATTTGTTTATTGTCTCCATCTGTCAGCGGAGCGCTACATGGCCAGCCCAATCACTACACAGCTTTTATCGTCCCTCTCAATCACTGTTAGCATTTAGCACGCTAGCCTGTCCACACACACACACAGTGTGCTAATAACATAGTGCCACCTGGCATGCTAGCTATGCTAACAACACTCTCTCCCTTTATGGTGCTAACACACTCCTTACTGGGCACACAATGGTTGAATCATTTCAATGAAATTATGTCGCACCAACGTGGAATAGATGTTGAATAGACGTCTGTGTCCAGTGGGTCCTCTCTCCCTGTGTGTTGGCGATACACGCTCTCGTCTAACAGACACAGTATACTCTGTTGGTGAGCCAGCAGCTTTATCAGTCTCACAGTGTGCTAACTACATCTCTCCCATTGTCTTCTGATGGCTCCCTTATAAGGTGCTAACAACAGCCTCTGTCACGCTGTGCCACAAAGACAGATCTATTGGCAAAACGCATGGCCAACACTCTGCACTGCTGGACGAATGGCTGCTGGAACAGGGACACACCCAGAGCCCCAGCACTGCTCTCTCGCTCTCTCTCTGCTCTCTCTCTCTCTCGTCATTACTATAGTGCTTCCTCAATCCTCATATGCAAGTGCTATTTTATAAGGGGAGTGATCAATGTTGACCCGATTCCCTTCCGCCCCCAGTCCCCCTGGTGTAAGGGCAGTTCCAGTAAGGGGGTGGGGGTGAGGGGCGACAGGTAGACAGCCTGTAAATGGAGGGGAAGGAAGATTAGCCCCTCTGTCCAGTCAGCACTTTCCCAGCAGCACTTTAATACCACACCTAACTGCTTAATGGAGAGCACAGTGATTTCATACCTGCTCTAATACCCATTAAAAAGCTTAAGCTGCATACAGAGAGCAGCTCTGCTGAAATGGAACCCGTCTCCCTTTGAAATAGAGTGGCAGACTTCAGTTAAAGACTTTGCATGGGCGTAATGCTTCCTGGAAGCCCAATTCTGTCTCTGATGGGAGAGGAAGCTCAATCCGGGATGATTGTTGGATGTGTTTTGTTGGGATCTGTTGTGCTGTCAAAGGAGTTTTTTTTTGTCGTGTTGGAGGAGAAAATGTAATGTGCTGGAGCGCACTTTGGGACATTTTCTGCAGTGCATTTTGGGATGCGACAAGCAGGTATGATAGCGTTGTTTCCTAACAGAGACATGGCTCTGTGGGGAGAGAAACAAACAGGTTTGTCTTTGTGTTCAGCGACGATGTCAGCATGTGCAGTGGTGCTGCATGGGGCTGTAGCTGGGGCCTTCCCTCACATCTAATTGACAGAGCCAGTTCTACGGAGTTGTCAGCTCCACGTGGACAGCCAGCCACTTTGAGTAGGAAATAGTTACAGCACCTATACGCCTGCTTCAATGGCTTGACATTGAACAAGATGTCTGAGTATGGCCAAGAACACCTTAATACACACATCCATCCTTGAAACAGTCACAAATACTCCACCGGACATACGTCATAAACACGTATACAATACTGCAGTATTTACATACGGTACATCAAATCAAAATCAAATGTATTTATATAGCCCTTCTTACATCAGCTGATATCTCAAAGTACTGTACAGAAACCCAGCCTAAAACAGCAAGCAATGCATGTGTAGAACACTACATGGATCATTTTAAAGGGACAACCTCATTGACACTTTCCTCATCTCTCAGCCATCAATCTCACGCCAATGAACTCATTGTTACACTTCCAGGAAAAGGATGGCGGCACAACAAGTTTGGTAAAGAACGGTAGACACCTTGTTTGTCTGCATACTACTGAGCAAGAACAGTGTTACTAGATGTGAAAGCCTTCCCTTCGGTTTCTAGACAGGTCAATACGGGCACAAATACATTTTTCATTCCGATTATTTTACCTTGGAGAATTATTCTGCAGTTTGGCCCCTGATTCTAACACCATTTATAAAGTGAAATTGGCAGGAAGATGCAGCCAGGATCAGTCATAGAACCAAAAGAGTGAGAAAATAAAGAAACACATCTTACGCATAATAATCAACCACACCGATGAAAAAAAAACACGTCTAAAGAATTTTAACAAGCTTGATTTGAATATATGTGCAGTTGAAATGTAGCTGGGTCAACAGAGGAACAGAGTATCTATTTCAGCCCTTTACATGTGCTCCAATTAGGAGCTGGGCAGCAGACTGACTGACACATGATGTAATGGGCTGGCGTTCAGTGAAATCCAGTGGTCCACAGATGATCATTTAGCTCAGCTCCTGTCCCCCTCCTCCCAGTCAACACTGTTTCTCCACGGTTGAGTGAGCGTGGAGCGGCCTGAACATAAGCTGCTGTCTGCTGTCCTTCTCCATTTCCCCAGTGTGTCATGACCGTACTGTGCTGTGTGTTTGACGAGGTGTGAGACACAGCATCATGCCCTCACCGTGCTTCTCCAGCAGCTCACAGTGTTCACAGTGCCATTCCCATACCCCTCCCTCCATCCATACCTAGCTCTGTGGCCCCCGCCTGCTGAAATACGGACGATCCGACCGTCTGGGGGAAATAGGAATGCAATGACACAGTGCTCTCGCCGAGCAGGCTGGCAGCTAATACAGTACAGGGGATTCTCCACGTGAGGAACCCAGGCACAGCTGGACTAAAAAGAGCCCCTGTGTGTGTTTGTCTCTGACATTAGGTCAGCTTTGTTTTCATTATTCTAAAAAGCAATTCAAATTTCATTGGCGTTGAGGGCGCAGCAGGCTACATAGCGGCCTGGTGGGGAAGGACATGGAAATGATTTGCATTCAGAGCCTGTGACCTCCTCTACCACAGCCCGCATAGAGAGGAGGAGGGAGGGGGGATACAAAGAGAGAGGGAGGGAGAAGCTCAGAGGCTGAGAGCAGAAGGGGGTTCTGTCTGAGTATTTCCTCCTTCCACGGTACTACTCGTAAAATTGGGCAAAAGGGTGCGATGTGTGGTTTCCTCTATGGTCTGTGAGTGTTGGGTCATTCTGAGGCCTCAGATTCAGGTAGCAGATGAGGGTCCATTAGAGGGACAGTCAATAAGGGGGATACATAAAGTGGTGCACTAAACAGTGCTTGGGCGTGTGGATATTGAACTGTGATGTGTGGAAACTGTAATAATCCATAGACCCAAAGCAAGTCAAAATATGTCAATACTGTATGAACATGGAACATTGATATTTTCAAGAACACTCAATTGTTTCACACACAGGAAGTAATAGATGAGGACAGCGACAGGCCTGTGTGAGCAGTGATCCCTAACAATATGTGACAGAATATGACAAGAACACAAGCCACATGTAAAAAACACACTTTCACTCACAGACAGGCACTCCTGTGCCCTTGGGAATAACCAAATCACACACAATCCATTTTCCTCCCAAGCAGCATAACCCATAGCAACTTGACATAGAATATGATTTCAGCCAATCACAAGCCAATCGCAGGCTTCCCAATTACAGTAATCTCCCCTTCTCTCCAGTACTTAGACAGTATTTAGAAAAGATTTACAACATAACTCACTACCCTATTCATACACTATTTAGTGTTCAAGGTGCTGCCTCACTTGATTAAACGCAATTAATCAACAGGATGAAAAATGTCTGTTGGCCAGGTCGAGCTAGAATCCAGCAGTGTTTCTGGTGCCCCTCGTTTCCCATCCCAGCCCAAAGCTCACTTTCAAAGGCATCCCTCTTTTGTGTACATGGAATTAGATAAACCTTCAGTTTCTGGGCTAATTAGCTGTGGAGTTGTGCACTAGGCAGGAGCTAGCAGAGGTGCGACTGCTACAATACAGTACACAACGATGTCTCATTTCCCCCGAAGAACAATCCTGATCCAATTTTCACCAGATCAAGGGCTGCTGCGATAGCAAAAATAGAATAATTTGTTTGAGGTTTGTTCTTGCATCAGAGGCAATTCACACGGTAGTTCTTCTGCAGTGTCAATTGTTATTTATTCATTTATTTATACATTCATATCAGTTTCCCCTCCCCCACCAATCATCATCACCCTACCAGTCTTCATGTGTATTATACTCTGAAGCACGTACCATCTTTCTGTTTGGCTGTGGAACATATTGATCGGATTAAAACGGAAATTAATTTGGAACACTGCCAAGACGTGGCCTGGTGGATTGTGATGTCACATCCTTCGCAGTGTATTGCTGCTGAGTAGACATCACAATGGGATTGCAAACACTCGAACTCTCTGTTACAACGCCTCATACACAGTGAAATATGCATGTCGACTAAATGTAGACTGCAGCCTAAGCCCATTACATCTAGTATACTGTGTGAGCTGGGTTTTGACATATCATGGGGTGAAGCAAAGCCCAATATGTTACTACAGTAACACTATAGAGCCTAGACATTTACTTAGGTCTATAAAAATAGTCTCTATTGTGAGGTCAGTGTTACAGTACAGGGGGATCAACATACTGCAATTCTGTGTGGAGTCAGTACTGTGTGTGTGTGTGTATATATATGTATATATATATATATATATATATATATATATATATATATGTGTGTGTGTGTGTGTGTGTGTGTGTGTGTGTGTGTGTGTGTGTGAATGTGGCTTATGTTAAACACTACCTGCCAATTAGCTTTACTGAATACTGAACAATCTTTGGAGAAAAATCCTTCCCTTTCCAAATGTGTTTAATTGGTCCTGATTGAAGAGAATATTGAAGTTACACTGTTATGTTCCATTATGCTTTCATTAAGTCAAAATAAATCAATGCTTGGACAACTCATCGACTACAAGGGGGCAGAACCTGTCAAAAGTAAATAGTAAAACACTTTTTTATCCCTCTCCTTAAAGCCAATCCAGAGTCTGTACTTCAACCCAACAGCAGCCCAAACTCTGGTTTGGGCTATGCTGCGGTATATCAATAATACAAATTTAAAAAACATGAAACGGCAGAAAATCTTACAGATTGTGCCTTTAAGTTATTACGTCAATCTTCAGCAGTATATTTCTGTCACATAGAATATAATCAGAAATCAGCAGACCCCCGTCAGAACACTGCTTGATGCAGATGGAAGCAGGCTGATCTGCTGAGGCAAGCGCTTCTTACTGAGATGATTGGTTCCCACTATCTGCCACGAACCAATGAGGCTAGGATTCTCAGGCCCTCCATTGCAGTGATGCTTTGGGTCAACCAATTATGACAAGCTAATGTATAGAGGTTGACCTCCATGACAACCAAGGAGATGAGCTACCATCTGTAGCATATGAAGTCTCTCAACCTGATCATAGGTTCACTGTGCTTACTGGTTACTGAGCATGTTAACATGTCATACCTACATTATCATCTTCAGGAAAGGAATTTAACTTTGGAGTGTGTGTGCGTGCGCTTGCGCGCATTTGTGTGTGTGTATTGGTGTGCTGGTCTTGAAAATAATTAAATATGAGTGCTATAAATGGATTAACCCCAAACGGACTGGTAACACTGCCTGAAATCTGATTATAGCTAATGCTCAACTCCAATGATATTCAGTACACAAAGGATTTCAGGAGCACAGCTGAAATTCTCAGAACCGAATGCCCTTGATACAAGCAAGCCCACTGGGCAGCCTAAAATGGAGATACAAATCCCGTATATGTAAATGCTAAACCTAGAAGTCTCACAAGTATGTGCACAATATTGTTTTCCCGAGCACACAGCGGGGAAACAAACACAGCCCAGTTGGGTCAGACAATAGAGATGATCTAGTATAAACATACAATTCATCAATTTGCTTCATTAGAGGGACATGTTTTTCCCTCTCAATACTGTGGTCTAGATTTTCGGTTGTCCCTCGCCAAGAACTCATGTTCATTTTAAGTTTATGTTATCTAGTACATTTTTGTCATTGACATGTCTCAATCCTCAAGCCATGGTAAATATACTTCCTCAACAAATGTGGACACACAGTGAGGGAGTAGCATAGCTAACAAACACTGACCTTTTGACCGAGCCGACCCTTCAACAAAGCATGAAGCATCACTATACACTAGTGATGGGGGTTTGACAGTTATGTATCATTTTGGAGGATATTATATCAATAGGTTTGGACTCCAAGGTTGTTGTTTTTTGTTGCTAGCTGGCTCCAGTCGGCTGTACCTGTGCCAAGACTCCAGTATTTTTCATCCTATAGCGTGTTATCCATCTTCTTTTTAAATAGTGAGCCAACATGTTTTGAGCACTTTTATGGATGGCCAACACTCCTTTTCTCATGCTCCCTCTCATCTCTCGGCAGCAGACATATAGTGAGAAACATGTTTGGAACGTCAAATCGCAATACATATAGAATCGTGAAAATCCCAATAAATATCGTAAGTATCGTGAAAATATAGTGTATATTGATTGACACATTGCTTGATGTGTATTGATGAGTATAAAGGGCTCATTTGTGAAAGAGACCTTGGTCTCGGCATGACTCCCTGTTAAAATAAATAGAATATCCTATTGTGAGGTCCTGGGCAATTTCCAGCTCTACTATACACTGAAGCTAAAAATCCCTTGCTCTGACAGGACTAGCGTACAGTATGCATATCAAGGAAACCTTGCCTGAACAACAGACTAAACAGTAATCGAGGCTGACATGAGTGTAAGTGCTGCTATTCTTTGGTAATCTCATGGGTGTCTATTGGCTCAGCTTAAGAGCCCTTGTGTCTCTGATTACAATCTCCTGAAAGAATGATCCAAATGATACCACTCTATAAAGATGCTTCAATAGCGTTCCCTCTTGCTGGGACCAAATAACAGTTGCACTGTGACATAAAAAGGCTGAGGAGGATGACACATGTAATGCATCCTGGTCATTTTCACACTACCGTCTTACTCTGGAGTGAGATAGCCAAGAAGGATCTGCTTCTCAACCGGAGACGAAACAAACACAAGGTTAGTAGTGATAGGTGTAAATGTGGTATCTTACTGCTAACCTTAAATGAACCTAACCTACTCCACGCCAGTTAGAACAGGATGTGAATGAACTATCTGACCAAAACTGAGGAGATTTCTTCATCCCCAGCAGTAGAAACCCTAGACAGTCTGTCCTAACCTGAGCCTGCCTGACTGGAAGTTTACTCTGGCCTGATAGATGGAACAGGAGCTGGACTCACCATCCTCAGTGGGCACGTAGACATTGAGGTACAGACAGTCCTCACTCTGGTTCTGAACGTAGCCTGCTGCAGCATCCAGGTTGTCAGTGAACCACACCGGCAGCATAATCTCAGGCAGCACCCCGTGTACGTTCTGCGGGCATACAGGGGAAAACTGGGTGGCGTTGCGGATCTCCTGCCAGGAACCTGGTGCCTCAGGGGGTTGGAAGCGACGCTCACCGATGGGCGGGGTGGCATAGGGCACGCCCAAGTACTGCTCCACGGGCCCCAGGATCTCGTTGTTGAGCTCCTTCCTGACGCCGCGCAGCTTGCCATAGCCCGTGGTGACCATGGGGTGTTTCCCGCTGAGGTCGGCCCGCTGACAGGAAGACAGGGTCAGGCAGAGGGCCAGGCTCAGGAGACACACCAGACATGGGTCAGACATCCTGCGGGGGCTGGATCGCCGCGTCCCACCAGAACCCTGCCGTCTGGGACCACTCTCTGAGAAGAGGGACATGTCCTTCAGTCTTCTGGCCAGAAAAACAAATTATGACCAAGAGTTCACTCGTGGGCAGAAATGGGTATAGAAAGGACCTCCAAATAACCTAAACTTAGTAGGTTATTGGAGATACTGGGATAAATAAGGTATTGGGAGGGGTGGGGTGGGGTGGGTGGGGTGGGGGGGTGGGGGGGGGTGGTCAGAAGCAGAGGTGCAGAGTGCGTCTTCCTAGCATGGTGTGAGAAGTGAGAGAGCAGGTGTAGAGATGGGGATGGACGGGGGGCATCCTCAGCTAGACTGTCTGCTCTGGTCCATTCTCCTGACAGCTCCCTCGGCCAACACGCCACACCTAGGTACACACAAGGGTCAGAGGTCATGTTTCATTAGTGGGTCTGTGTTTGGAGAGACACACACACAGAGTCATTAACTATAGCCGTTTTTAGTATTATGTAAAAGCGGCAGTCCTACATCAGTTACATATGCACGTAAGATTTTCATTACATCGTGTACATTGTGCACTTGAGCTGCCAGAACTAAGACATGTTCCCATTCACATGTTCACATCTTGGATACTTTATATCCATCCATGCTACGGTACTTTGAAGTGTAAAATGCTCTCCATGTAATCGACTTGACTCCTCAGAGAACACAACAGCAATAAAAGCCCATTGACACATCAATCAGGAAGCCTAAAAAAAGCGTGACACCTCCCCCCCCCCCCCCTCCGGTGCGTCTATGTTGGCTTCCCCCTCTCAGCTTTGTTTAGTTGGTTCCTGCCTTCTCATGGTTCCACTCGAATGGGCGGCGCTAATCTGGCCCTGGCTTTGGGAGATGGAGCCGTTTAGGCGTGATAAAGGCTTTATGAGGCTAGCGCTCACTGTCTGCTGAATACCTCCCACCCCACCTCCACACCGCCCCTCACCTCCCCTGCTGCAGCCACTCCACCTGATGACAGACTAACACGCTACAGTGATGGCATATGATGCTACAACACGCTATGACAAGACGGGGATGTGAGCCCTATCAGGCTGAGGGAAAGGAGCCAGCTAGCTGCCTGTAAAGATAAATATTTGGGGCGGCAGGGTAGCCTAGTGGTTAGAGTATTGGACTAGTAACCAAAAGGTTTCAAGTTCATATCCCCAAGCTGACAAGTTACAAATCTGAAAATAAGAATTTGTTCTTAACTGACTTTCCTAGTTAAATAAAGGTAAAATAACTGACAGGCTAGGCTGTCTGTAAATGTCATGGATGTGACACAGCTATACTGAAATTATGTTATCGACTATGCTGTAGCCTACACATTCAACTGAGTCAGGGATTTAGTGTTTCCAAAATATCACTAATTTTAAAATAGTGAAAGCTGGTTGCAATTTCGGTTTAATCTACCAGAAAAGACAGAACAAATATCACAACAAAAATGATGGCAAACTCAAATATACTAATTGCTTAAAAAATATATATTTGTTGAGAAATGTTTTTAAAAAACGGTATAATCATGCAGTTATCAAAAATATGGAAACGTTTTCTCTATCCAAAATTACAACCAACTGATTGCAGCATTACCGCAAAAATGGAGGAGGCAAGTGGGAGCGAGAGAAGGTAAGGAACTTGTCTGTCGGCCCTGCTTTAAAGACCAAAATTGGTTAAAGAAAGTTGTGATGAATAAAAAAAAGTGGACCAGATTCATTTAAGGACCAAAACATTAACAGCTGAGAAATACAGCTTGCAAAATAGTTGGTAAGAGATTTTCGATGTACAGAGTTCCATGGCACATGGTTTATGAACTGTTACATAAAACAACGTTTTTCAATTTAAATGATACAATATCTTTGCACACAATAGAATGTTATATACTGTACATTCGGAAAGTATTCAGACCCCTTGACTTTTTCTACATTTTGTTGCATTATAGCCTTATTCTAAAATGTATTAAATAGTTTCCCCCTTCATCAATCTACACTCAATTGCCCATCAGGACAAAGTAATAAACAGTTTTTTTGCAAAACTAAAACAAAACTGAAATATCACATTTACATAAGTATAAAGACCGTTTACTTAGAACTTTGTTGAAGCATCTTTGGCAGTGATTACAGCCCCGAGTCTTCTTGGGTGTGGCGCTTCTTGGATATGAAGCTTGGCACACCTGTATTTGGGGAGTTTCTCCCATTCTTCTCAGCAGATACTCAAGCTCTGTCAGGTTGGATGTGGAGGATTGCTGTACAGCTATTTTCAGGTCTCTCTTAGATTGGGTTCTGGGCTCTGGCTGGGCCACTCAAGGACATTCAGAGACTTGTCCCGAAGCCACTCCCGCGTTGTCTTGTCTGTGGGCTTAGGGCCATTGTCCTGTCGGAAGGTGAACCTTACAGCCCAACACTGTGCAGGACGTTTGGCATTTGCCAGAGGATACAAAGATTGGCAAATTCGCCACTGGCGCCCTGTGCTCTTCACAGATGAAAGCAGGTTCACACTGAGCACATGTGACAGACGTGCCAGTCTGGAGACGCCGTGGAGAACGTTCTGCTGCCTGCAACATCCTCCAGCATGACCGGTTTGGCGGTGGGTCTGTCATGGTGTGGGGTGGCATTTCTTTGGGGGGCTCGCCAGAGGTAGCCTGACTGCCATTAGGTACCGAGATGAGATCCTCAGACCCCTTGTGAGACCATATGCTGGTGCGGTTGGCCCTGGGTTCCACCTAATGCAAGACAATGCTAGACATCATGTGGCTGGAGTGTGTCAGCAGTTCCTGCAAAAGGAAGGCATTGATGCTATGGACTGGCCTGCCCGTTCCCCAGACCTGAATTCAATTGAGCACATCTGGGACATCATGTCTCGCTCCATCCACCAACCACAGACTGTCCAGGAGTTGGCGGATGCTTTAGTCCAGGTCTGGGAGGAGATCCCTCTGGAGACCATCCGCCACCTCATCAGGAGCATGCCCAGGCGTTGTAGGGAGGTCATACAGGCACGTGGAGGCCACACACACTACTAAGCCTCATTTTGACTTGTTTCAAGGGCATTACATCAAAGTTGGATTAGCCTGTCGTGTGGTTTTCCACTTTAATTTTGACTCCAAATCCAGACCTCCATGGTTTGATACATTTGATTTCTATTGATAATTTTTGTGTGATTTTGTTGTCAGCGCATTCAACTATGTAAAGAAAAAAGTATTTAATAAGAATATTTCATTCATTCAGATCTAGGATGTGTTATTTTAGTGTTCCCTTTATTTTTTTGAGCAGTGTATATACAGGTGTGCCTTTCCAAAGCATGTCCAATCAATTGAATTTACCACAGGTGGATTCGAATCAAGTTGTAAAAACATCAAGGAGGATCAATGGAAACAGGATACACCTGAGCTCAATTGCAAGTCTCATAGCCAAGGGTCTGAATACTTATGGAAATAAGGATTGCGTTTGTGTGTTTTTTTATACATTTGCAACATTTCTAAAAAACAGATTTTCACAATGTCATTATGAGGTATTGTGCGTAGTTTCATGAGTAATTTACATATTTAATCCATTTTAGAATAAGGCTGTAACATAACAAAATGTGAAAAAAGTCAAGGGGTTTGAATAGTTTCCGAATGCTACAACCATCCCAGCTCTGCAGATTGTGCTGTAAAGAGACACAATCATTAGATCATTTGTTTTGGTACTTGTCCATATGTAGCTTGTATTTGGTCACAGGTTCAAGGCTAAAGAATTGCAATATTTACCTTGCGCTAACTCTGCAAATAGCACTGCTGGGTGATAATAATCTTAGCAAAAATGTGTATCTGTAGAAACTATGAGACCAGAAAGGTTCAGAACTTTTGTGAAACAGCACAGTTGAAGAATATATGGTAATTAGGGGCAGCAGGGTAGCCTAGTGGTTAGAGCGTTGGACTAGTAACCGGAAGGTTGCAAGTTCAAACCCCCGAGCTGACAAGGTACAAATCTGTCGTTCTGCCCCTGAACAGGCAGTTAACACACTGTTCCCAGGCCGTCATTGAAAATAAGAATTTGTTCTTAACTGACTTGCCTGGTTAAATAAAGGTAAAAAAAATAAATAAAAAAATAAAAATTGGATGGCCTTCAGAGATAGATGGGAGGGCTGAGGATAGCTGAAGGCTGGGACCTAAAACAAAACAAACAAATAAAGACAACTAATGTAAAATATATTGTGTCTGTAAAATGTATACGGTATGTATAAGCTGGAAGTAGAAGTATTGTTGTCAATTATTAGTTTTTACTCCAATTAGGGGAGGGATGGTTGGGTTAGGGGAAAATAATAAAATAAAATATATATATTTAAAATATATACAGTACCGGTCAAAAGTTTGGACACACCTACTCATTCTAAGTTTTTTTTTTTTTTTTTTTTTTTTTACTATTTTCTACATTGTAGAATAATAGTAAAGACATCAAAACTACTACATAACACATATGGAATCATAACCACCAAAAAGTGTTAAACAAAATATATTTTATATTTGAAATTCTTCGAAATAGCCACCATTTTCCTCGATGACGGATTTGCACACTCTTGGCATTTTCTCAACCAGCTTCATGAGGAATGCTTTTTCAACTGCCTTGAAGGAGTTCCCACATATGCTGAGCACTTGTTGGCTGCTTTTCCTTCACTCTGCGGTCCAACTCATCCCAAACCATCTCAATTGGGTTGAAGTAGGGGGATTATGGAGGCAGCACTCAGCACTCCATCAATATCCTTCTTGGTCAAATAGCCCTAACATAGCCTGGAGGTGTGTTTTGGGTCATTGTCCTGTTGAAAAACAAAGGATAGTGGGACTAAGTGCAAACCAGATGGGATGGCGTATTGATGCAGAATGCTGTGGTAGCCTTGCTGGTTAAGTGTGCCTTGAATTCTAAATAAATCACAGACAGTGTCACCAGCAAAGCACCATCACACCTCCTCGTCCATGCTTCATGGTGGGAACCACACATGCATTGATCATCTGTTCACCTACTCTGCATCTCACCAAGACACAGCATTTGCAACCAAAAATATCAAATTTTGACTCATCAGCCCAAAGGACAGATTTCCACCGGTCTAATGTCCATTGCTCGTGCTTCTTGGCCCAAGAAAGTCTCTTCTTCTTATTGGTGTTCTTTAGTAGTGGTTTCTTTGCAGCAAATAGACTATGAAGGCCTGATTCACGAAGTCTCCTCTGAACAGTTGATGTTGAGATGTGTCTGTTACCTAAACTCTGTGAAGCTTTTATTTGGGCTGCCATTTCTGAGGTGCAGTTAACTCTAATGAACTTATCCTCTGCTAGAAAGGTAACTCTGGGTATTCCTTTCCTGCTGGCGGTCTTCATGAGAGCCAGTTTCATCATAGCGCTTGATAGTTTTTGGCAACTGCACCTGAAGAAACTTTAAAAGTTCTTGAAATGTTCCTGCTTGTCTAACCTTTATGTCTTAAAGTATTGATGGTATGTTGTTTCTCTTTGCTTATTTGAGCTGTTCTTGCCATAATATGGACCTGGTCTTTTACCAAATAGGGTTATCTTCTGTATACCACCCCTACCTTGTCACAACACAACTGATTGGCTCAAACACATTAATAAAGGAAAGATATTCCACAAATAAACTTTTAACATGGCACACCGGTTAATTGAAATACATTCCAGCTGACTACCTCATGAAGCTGGTTGAGAGAATGCCAAGAGTGTGCAAAGCTTTCATCAAAGCAAAGGGTGGCTACTTTGAAGAATCTCAAATATAAAATATATAGTTTGATTTGTTTAACACTTTTTTTGGTTATTACATGATTTCATATGTGTTATTTCATAGTTTTGATGTCTTCACTATTATTCAGAAATGTAGAAAATAGTAACAAAACAAACAAAAAACCTCTCGAATGAGCAGGTGTGTCCAGACTTGACTGGTACTGTATATTTCCCCAAAATATATATGGGGGATTGGAAATGATGCAGACAATTACATTGATAGAAGCCACAATCTTTCTGCAATATTAAAGCTGGAAAAAAAGTGTCACTCTTACTCGAAATGTCTGTAATTTTAAGATTCACACATTATTTGAATCTATGTAAAAAAAAGAAAATAGATATATTTAACAATAAGAGCAATGGTGTGAAATTGTACATTTCATTACTGGAGATAAATGGAAAAAGTGAGATACATGACACTGTACCGGTCCTTTAAAAGGTTAAATATTGTGTGGGTCGTAACGGAGTGAGAACGTGTGATTTGAAAAGACGTTCCTAGGTTGGTATCTCAGACCGCCAAGTGGAGAGGCAGAGAAAGGAATCAGGTGCCAACCTCTCTCACAGAGATTTACACCCAGATGAAAGACCTCTTCTGACCGATATGCCATCGGTTTGCCAGCCAACAACTACCCGTCCTGTTTTAAATATGGCCCATTAAAACAATGAAGTACGACAATGATGATTATGATCCCACTTTGGCAGGTGTAAAAGCCAGAGCACAACTTCCTGTGTCACATTGTATATGAGGGTAATAGGACAGAGATTAAGATAAAGCATGATACATTTCTACCTTTAAAGTTTCAGCCCATTGGTTTTTGAGATGTGATTGTGGACGATTGGAATTCCTATACTTGATGACTAAGGATTTGTGTATTGATCTGTGTTGATCCAATTGTTGATCTGTTTCTCAACATTATGATGTTGTGGTATTGGCGTTGGTGTCATGTTAGACTGTAATAGTTTCTCAGGGTGTATATACCTCATGACTGCATCCAGATATGAGTCACCCTCGTGTTTTAATGAGATCTCTTTGCTCTGATTATTGGAGATCCTCAAATGTCGTTAGTCATGCATATTTATCAGATATAATTAGGGCCTGCTGCATATCGCACTTGGCAAGTGGGCTGAAATTAGATTTCATAAATATGCATTTGTTTTTTTGACCCCACACCCCCCGAAAAACAAGAAAAGACAAAGAGAAGGAAATGAAAGGAATATGACACACTAAACAACAATAGGGAGACATAGCTATGGCTGCATCGACCAAACCTTCATAATCACCACATGCCCACCCGGTTTTCACTCCCACAAATTAGAGAGTAGGAGACGAGGAGCAAAGGTAGTTATGCTAGCGGATGACAGTACAGTGTTGGCCTACCACTGGAAATTGTGCGCTATCATTAATACGGGCAACACACCTGGAGGGCATTACTAGCAGCAACCCCCCAGCCATATGCATAATATTATTGATTTTATGAAAATGGATCCACCACTATTTTCTCAAAAAAATAAACAAGACAAAACAAGCCTAGGTACAGGCAGGCAGGCAGGCAGGCAGGTACAAACACACACACACACACAGTAAATTGCAGTCTGGACATAGGCATGCCAAGCATAGTTAAATTCACTAGGCTATTGATAAGGCCTAAAAAGACAGTATACAATGAAATACAACAATATGTTTTAAATAGGCTGTCTAAACAGTTACAGGCAGCATAATTGCTCCCCGTGGGCGTATTATAGGCCTATAGACAAGGAAACTGAAGACTATGGAGGGTTTTACACCACCCAAACGTTTCACAGGAGCTGGACATAGATCCAGTATGAAGAGAATGGGGAATGTCCACTCACCATGACACTGTTCCCAACTGTAATGCTTTATAAACATCATGGAATCATCTCACAGACCATATTTGGACTTCTACAGAAATAGCAGACAAAATTGCATCGCATTCGAGCCATGTACGTTCTCAACAAACTCATGGACGTGAATCATTCTAATAAGTCCCCCCCCCCCCCCCCCATCAAATTAAATGAAAAACAATCTGTTTGTTAAATAGGATATGGTCAGAAGCATGATATCATAAATCACATCTCTCATTCCATGAGCAAAAGGCATTGTGTGCACCCTAACCCCCACCAGAAATATCAAAATGAACTCTGAATTCATTTGGAGACATTTAGCTATTAGCGCTGCTTGAACATTGGGGCACGTTTGTAAGGACACACCTCAGTTATTTCCACCACTCCCACCTCAGCGCAAGCAAGCTCTTATAATAAGGCGCCAGGGTTGGAAAATAGCAGAGTGCCAGAGAAGTGCAAGTCTAAATTGCAATAGAGCACGTGCCTTAACTTCTGCCGAGTCTCTGAGAGACAGGTTTATTTATAGATCAGCATGATAAGGTCAACTCATAAATCACTCACAGATAATATTTCTCTCTTCGCGATGCAGTATACGTGTGTGTGTACAGTAAATGTGTGTGCGTATGCAGATGTCTCTCAGTTCAGTCAGGGAGGTGTTGTGTGTTCTGGCCCAACAGAGTGCTAGCATTAGCGTTTAGCTCACGGGGAGGAATCCCACATGTGGGCCCTTATTGATTAGCTTAGCGTGGGTTAGGGTCACATTCTACAGGGCCTGCAGTCTGACAGACTTCCTCCCCACTGCCTGCCCAGCTCCCTGAGAGTGTACGAGCTACAGACACATACACACTCTCACACAAGATGCGGAGTATTGACTGCAGGGGGAGGGGCTAGTGCACAAAGCTCTAATTATTCCATTATCAGCTCACACAATGAGAAAGACAACACTAGCTATATCTCTAAGGAATGGCAAATGGGAAGCAATGAAACTAGCCCAAAAATTATATAACCATTGACATATTGTTCAGGCCCACCACATAGGCCTACAATATGTGTTGAAAAAGGGTCAGATAGTACAAGCACCAGCAGCCCCATCAGTAGAAGTGTGTAGGGTTAGGTAAAAGGCCTACAAATGTAGAATCTTAATTTGATCACTCTTATGTTGATGAAAATTTTCATCCACAGCAGGAAATGCAAACTTGTAGTGTATTCAAGGTTTAAAAAGGCTTCAAAAGGTTGTAACTTACTTCACCTTTAAAATATCAGACATGATTTGCCCTAATGTGAAACGTATCAACACCTACGAAAAATATCCATGAAATATAATCCACATGTTTGTTTATTCCATGCGTAATTCTGTGTGTTGTGTCGAACTGCTTTGCTTTTTATCTTGGCCAGGTTGCAGTTGTAAATGAGAACTTGTTCTCAACTAGTCTACCTGGTTAAATAAAGGTTAAATAAACATTTTTTTAAAACATTTCCTGTTGCTGCAGGATTATTTTCCTGCTGTAGCAAACTGGCTCAAATTAAGATCCTACATCTGTAACAGTCATTGTGGCTTTGTCAGGCGAAGCCGTTTGATGTAGTAATACCTTCTGCCTCCAGGACAGTTTTAGAGGTGTGTTTAAGTGGACGAATGGTCAAAGTGAACCGTGAAAACCCAGCAGAATGGTGGCGTTTGAACAAACAGCGTGTCATAAAGCTTCTTTGTCTCTGCCGCCGGTGCTAAAAAACACATGCACTGTTTCAACTATCAAGCTGTTCTGTACTCCTGTGTTAGTGTACTTCTGTGTTAGTGTACTTCTGTGGATGTCAAGCAGTTTATAAGGCCAACAAACAGAATGCCAACGTCTCTGGGATAACAAACTTATGTTTCAATCCACAGCAACTCAGGTGTCTGTTTCTATGAGCAGAAAACACACAGGTGCACGCACACACACACACAAGCACGCACATGGCGGACTTACTGCAAGTACAGTAAAACTGAAAGCTGGATAATTCAACTCTAATATTATTCTTAGTTTATCTATCCCTGGTTAATATACAGTGGAGGGTAATATCCCCTCTCCTCTCCCACTCTGACTGAATCTCTTCTGATTCTTAGTTCAATCTATTCTTAGCAAATCTGTTCTGGACAGCAATATCCCACTGAAGGTTAATCTGTCTGAGAAAATAATCATTTTAGCATGTTATTTCTTGTTCTAGTGTTAATTTCAGGGTGACCTCATAATCACACTGAACCCCTGGGCTGTCATCCTTCATGAAGGCTTGGAGCTTCATCCCAGAATTCCCTCTGTTCAGTGTGAGCTCTCTTTCTCTCCAAGCAGCTCCACTCTGAGAAGTGCTCAGTCAAACACTACAGAGTTCCCGACCACCACCCTCAAACCCCATCTCACTCCAGCCAGGGGAATTTAGATTACAACTAAACAAAGTTCCCAACTTAAAGTTACGATATTAATTAACCCAAAGTTCAACCATGACTTCAAAATAGTATTTTTTTTAAAGTTTCTAAAAATGTAAAATTATTAAAGTTTGTGGCTAGGGGAATCATAGTGGAGCCAGTGACAAGGAGACAGAAGACCATTGAGTTCCTTTGAGATTTTATTTGTCATTATTTCTCCCAGGATGCATTCCTACAAGTCCCAGCATGAGAACCAATCAGATAAACAAGTTCATGAATAATCAAATAAAAGTAAATTAAGGGGCCTCTAACGAAGCAGGAGTAAAGGTTGTTAACGAGTCAGGGAAAGAGACTTGGGACATAAAACAGCGGGCAGAAGGGAAGGTGAGACAAAAAAGGCTCTCAGCTGGACAATTAATGTGTCGCCCACGGTGACCACTGGTCTTTAACCTTAATGCTAACAGCCCACATACCAGCCAGTGACCCTTCATCTGGCTACCCTCCACACACATACACAAAAACACGGAAGCATGTCCGCACACAAGAATTATTGCCCAGATAAAATTCAATAGATTTCTACATTATGTTTTGTATGCATGTACAGTGTAGCTGTGTTCGAATAGTCATACTAACCATACTATTTGTGACGTAAATTGAATATGTAGTATGTTTATTGGTCATAGTATGGCTAGAGTTAGTATGCCACAAATTACCGGATGTCGTACTCCATTCGCCAAAATACGAAGACTACACACAGTGGACACTATTTCCATACTTTTAGGGCCGATGACGCAATTCATCGAACTTGCCAGTATATTAACTATATGCTAACTTAACTACCCAACGTTTATTGACTTGATTATTCACGTCAATCTCAGCTAAGTGGTATAGTCGTGCGTTCTGAGACTCAATGAACATAAATTCGCTCTGGTCATCTACTCCGATTTCAGAGCACTCTCATCTGAACGTGCCAGAGCGCAGAATAACTGATGCATTTACGAACGCTCAACACCCGTTGAATATGGACCGTGTCAGTAAACGTCGGCAAAAAAAAGCGTAATTAAATTGTTGCCAGCAGCACAGATAGTCACCAACGCTCTGGAAAAACATCTCTGCTCGGGCAGTTGTGGTCAGAATGCTCGGAACAATCCCCACTCCCCAGCCAGAGCGCCCAGTATGCATTCTGAACGCTACCAGAGGAAAACGCTCTGAATTTACGAAAGGACAATCTGGCAACTCTCTGAATTGACGAACACGCCGAAGTGTCAGGCTAGTCATTTGTTATGCTAACAAGCTAGCAAGAGGTTGCATAGCAACATCCTCAAATCCCGGTAGTACGCTCAACTGAAAGGATACCATTTGTTTACAGTATACAACAATGAACTAATAGTACATGAGTATACAGTATGTTAGTATGGGTATTCGAACACAGCTTATGTCTAAGCTGGCATTCGTGAGTGCAAGTGTGTGTGTTACTGAGGTACACTGGGGTGAACAATCTGGTCACACACTAATTACTATTTATCGAGGCAGCAAACTAGGTGTGTGTGTGTATATTGGGGGAGTGTGAGCAGTTTGACAGCTGCTTCCCCTCTAGCCACGGCTAATTTAAGGAGAGCGATCCTGGCTGAGAAGAATGGTCTGAAAGGTTGAATAATGAACCCAAATGGCCCCATAACACAGCGCAGCAAAGCACAATCTAACTGACCCATCGTGTCTGCGCCAAGTCACGTCAACTGCGTTCAAATGTCATGCCGGCTCTTCTATGACTGCTTACTGGTGATGTTTAATGTTCCAATTGATAGAAGGATAATCAACATTTGTAATATATTTGAGCTGTACTCGTATCTTTCAAAGTGTATATGGAATCACTTAAAACATGTCGTGGACATGTTACACCAGCTGAGAGATGATGAATATGACTGAATATTGCAGGTTGTGTGCAGGCTGGTGTAACATGGGAGGTGGCCTGTGTATGGGGGAAAGTGATGTACCTGTAGAACAAAGGGATGAGGGGTGGTCTAAGGAGTGGTAATCACTCTGAGCCATATCAAATGCAACAGCTACACTTCATCATGGATTAAAACAGATACAGCCCTCACATACCTTCACTTGCCAAACACCCCCCACACACACACACAAGTTCCAGCAAATTGGTCCATGCCTGGGGGCAAGACCTGGGAGCTAGGCAGGGGAGCTGGGAGTTTACAGCCAGACTCAGGAGAGAGAGATGGAGGGAGAGAGAGAGGAATAAAGACAGAAAGGGTGGAAGAGAGACAGAGGAAGAGAGAGAGAAACAGGAAGAAAGAGAGGAATGGAGGGAGAGAGAGAGAAACAGGAAGAAAGAGAGAGAGGAATGGAGGGAGAGAGAGCAGAGCAAGGACTAAATCCTGTTTGTGTACTCTCATGTGTCTGTCAGGGTGTGTGTGGGTGTGCATGTGAATGTGCGAGTTTGGGGGTATGCCGCTGTGCATGCCAGAGACAAACAATGTGTGTGACTGGACCGGGTGCCGGCCGGGCCCATTGATGTGAGTGTATGACACACACAGGCTCAGAGTGTGGCATTTCATTTTAAAAGCTGGAAACCTTTTCATATGTCTCTGAATGAGAGGGCAGAGTAGTGCAGTGTCCTCTACTGTGGCACACACCAGCATCTCAGTCTCCCCCTTCTCTCTCTCTCTCTACTGCCATCCCTCTCTCACTCATAGGTGCTACAGGGGCCTGATCTATGGCATGGAGTGGCAATGTACAGATGAGAAGAGGCGAGAGGAGGATGTGTGAGAGATGCTGGGGGAATGGGAGGTGCACTCATTTCTGACGCGTGTGGCGTTCTTGCGAGCGGTTCTCGACCCGACGGAAAGAGGGCTTTGATTTAGCTGGGGGTCCAGGGCGCCCTGGATGGGCTCCATCCATCTTGTAAAGTAATTACGCTACGAGCGTTTCCATTGGAGGGAGGAGGGGGGCAGCTGGGGGATCTCAATAGCTTTGTAAATCACATTCTCTCACTAGAAACTAGAGGGAGATGGAGGCTTAGAGAGTCCTATTATATTTCAGACTTTGTAAAAAAAAGACTGTAAAACACTGCTGTCACACCTTAAAAAACCCATTTAGAATTTAGGGAAAGTGCAAGGAGAGTGGGAGCTATAGCATGAGAGAGACATTGTAATGGTTCAGGTATAGCTTTACTAACTTCATTATCTTCACAGCTTTGCAGGTTTGTGTCTTGGTCAAGTTTGTTTATTATATTTTATTGTACTTAAATTTAGTTAACTAGCTATGGATTGTTATAACCTGCTTTAGCAACATTAATATACAGTAGTTTGCAAAGATAGAAGCAATGTATGTATTTGACAGAGATCACGCACAAAACACATGTAAGCACGGAGGCACTCTTTCACCCTGCCTCCCTCTCTCGGGACAAGAATGACTAAATGTTTATTCAATGAGGTTGCCATCCTCTTCACTCTGTCTTTAGGGACAGCAATCACATCCCCCACAGTCACGGCCTGTCTTAAAGTGGACTTCGCTAGCATTAGCACGTCCACAGCAAAGTTATCCTTTCCTCCGACCCTAACATGGACAGAATGATAAGCGGTGTTAGGGCTAGTTGTCTTGGCATATACAGTGCCTTGCGAAAGTATTCGGCCCCCTTGAACTTTGCGACCTTTTGCCACATTTCAGGCTTCAAACATAAAGCTATAAAACTGCATTTATCATCATTAGTCATTTAGGTCAACATTGGATCATTCAGAGATCCTCACTGAACTTCTGGAGAGAGTTTGCTGCACTGAAAGTAAAGGGGCTGAATAATTTTGCACGCCCAATTTTTCAGTTTTTGATTTGTTAAAAAAGTTTGAAATATCCAATAAATGTCGTTCCACTTGTTGTTGATTCTTCACAAAAAAATACAGTTTTATATCTTTATGTTTGAAGCCTGAAATGTGGCAAAAGGTCGCAAAGTTCAAAGGGGCCGAATACTTTTGCAAGGCACTGTACATAGATCAGGGGTCGGAAGGTTGGTCTGGCTTGATATGTTTCCCCCGAGGACCCAGCTACGTCACTCAGGCCTGCAACTAGCCTAGGGGATAAATTGCAGCAGATACGAGATTGACCATCCCTTGACTCAAACACAATAGCATAGTTCCATGCCTTTTGGCATTTGAGATATCTTAATTACTCCATACCGTCTATGTTGTCTGTAGCGTAGTTCACACAGAGTTCAATTGAGCTTATTTTTAGTTGGTCAGAGTTGGTGATGTCTGGCTCTCTTTTTAACAATGTCAGATACAGAACACCTTGAGGTGAACCATAGGATCAACAAAATGTGCAACTATGCGCATTGAAAAATAATGAAATCATTGACCTATTTGGCGGTAGGTTGGCATTGTATCACTTCTACACTGATAGATAAGACATGCAATATTTCTATTCATTTTATTGCTGATAGTCGGGAACGTTTGTTTTTAAAGGCTGGAATAACTGTCTATGCCGGTTTTGGCCGAGAATCAGAACAATGCGAAATTAAAGTTTAAATTGATATCCGGATTTGGCGCGTCAAACTCTTCAATCTGTCACTAAAAGACTACAGGTGCATGCTGCCAAACTCGTCAGTGGGAAGGCATCCCTCACGTGTCCCTACCCTAAATAAATTATTTGAAGGAGCTGCTGCTAAAACAAAGGAAAGGAAACCAAAAAGAGATCCCTTTTTTGACATTATTGAACAACCAAATTGAAAGCATAGCGGTTAAGAGTGCTGGGCCAGTAACTAATTTTGCACACCCAATTTTTCAGTTTTTGATTTGTTAAAAAAGTTTGAAATATCGTTCCACTTCATGATTGTGTCCCACTTGTTGTTGATTCTTCACAAAAAAATACAGTTTTATATCTTTATGTTTGAAGCCTGAAATGTGGCAAAAGGTCGCGAAGTTCAAGGCACTGTATTTTTCACACAAGGGCACGTCAACATACTTTTCACCAAGTTGGCTCGGAGATTCGAACCCGCGATCTTTCGGTTACTGGCCCAGCACTCTTAACCGCTATGCTTTCAATTTGGTTGTTCAATAATGTCAAAAAAGGGATCTCTTTTTGGTTTCCTTTCCTTTCCTTTGTTTTAGCAGCAGCTCCTTCAAATAATTTATTTATGCGGTAGTTGTTTCTCAATATTTATATCAGCTGCTTCTAGGGGGGGGGGGATGAAATGAAATATGCAAAACGTCTACGAGGAGTCATATTGCTGCATACAATGGATTTTTTTAATGACGTTACTGGTGGACAAAATGAGGAAGAGTTCTAGGACATTTCTAGTTGGCCTTGTAATCTCCATACACCTCATTTCACCTGTCCATCAAAAAAACAAAATTGTAGACCTGTACCAGGCTGTGAAGACTGAATCTGCAATAGGTAAGCAGCTTGGTTTGAAGAAATCAACTGTGGGAGCAATTATTAGGAAATGGAAGACATACAAGACCACTGATAATCTCCCTCGATCTGGGGCTCCACGCAAGATCTCACCCCGTGGGGTCAAAATGATCACAAGGAACGGTGAGCAAAAATCCCAGAACCACACGGGGGGACCTATTGAATGACCTGCTGGGACCAAAGTACCAAATCCTACCATCAGTAACACACTACACCGCCAGGGACTCAAATCCTGCAGTGCCAGACGTGTCCCCCTGCTTAAGCCAGTATATGTCCAGGCCTGTCTGAAGTTTACTAGAGAGCATTTGGATGATCCAGAAGTAGATTGGGAGAATGTCATATGGTCAGATGAAACCAAAATAGAACTTTTTGGTAAAAACTCAACTCGTCGTGTTTGGAGGACAAAGAATGCTGAGTTACATCCAAAGAACAACATACCTACTGTGAAGCATGGGGGTGGAAACATCATGCTTTGGGGCTGTTTTTCTGCAAAGGGACCAGGACGACTGATCCGTGTAAAGGAAAGAATTAATGGGGCCATGTATCGTGAGATTTTGAGTGAAAACCTCCTTCCATCAACAAGGGCATTGAAGATGAAACGTGGCTGGGTCTTTCAGCATGAAAATGAACCCAAACACACCGCCCGGGCAACGAAGGAGTGGCTTCGTAAGAAGCATTTCAAGGTCCTGGAGTGGCCTAGCCAGTCTCCAGATCTCAACCCCATAGAAAATCTTTGGAGGGAGTTGAAAGTCCGTGTTGCCCAGCAACAGCCCCAAAACATCACTGCTCTAGATGCCCTGCTCGCCTCCCTACCATTGAGGAAGTACAGTTCCCGCTCAGCCCAGTCAAAACTGTTCGCTGCTCTGGCCCCCCAATGGTGGAACAAACTCCCTCACGACGCCAGGACAGCGGAGTCAATCACCACCTTCCGGAGACACCTCTTCAAGGAATACCTAGGATAGGATAAGTAATCCTTCTCACCACCCCCCCTTAATGATTTAGATGCACTATTGTAAAGTGGCTGTTCCACTGGATGTCAGAAGGTGAATTCACCAATTTGTAAGTCGCTCTGGATAAGAGCGTCTGCTAAATGACTTAAATGTAATGTAATGTAAATGAGATCTGCATGGAGGAATCGGACAAAATACCAGCAACAATGTGTGAAAACCTTATGAAGACTTACAGAAAACGTTTGACCTCTGTCATTGCCAACAAAGGGTATATAACAAAGTATTGAGATAAATAAGTTTTTGGTCAATAACAAAAGTTTTCCACCATAATTTGCAAATAAATTCATAAAAAAATCCTACAATGTGATTTTCTGGATTTTTCTCTCTCATTTTGTCTGTCATAGTTGAAGTGTACCTATGATGAAAATGACAGGCCTCATCTTTTTAAGTGGGAGAACTTGCACAATTGGTGGCTGACTAAATACTTTTTTGCCCCACTGTATGAGAGCAGAGCAGTGATCTATGTCCTCTGAGACGCACGATGCTGAGAAGAGCAGAAGTGCAGAAGCGTATATGTCATATACGCTACAACATGGGACATAATGTCTGAACATTGATCTAATCATATATATATATGTGAAAAGGTAATAATTGCCACAATATAAATCTTATTTTTTTTATTGTCTAATAGATTGTTTTTTATGCTGATTATGATATAAAACCCCCAGTGTATTGTGTCTGGTCACGGTTTCAGCAAATGTTTGGTTTTGATGTCGCCATTTTTAACTTTCATTGGCTCAGTTGCTGCTATAGCTAGCTTCACTAGAGCCAACTGTGATTCACAGCTCTCTCTCTCCCCATGTCCAGAGTGAACTGTGTCTGCACCACCTGCCTCAGTCTTACATAAGAGCCTGAGAGTGCAAAGAACCCCTGGGCGGCAGGCGGCGCAGCACGCACGCACGCACACACAGCTGTGCAATCAGGGGATAAATGCAGGAGAGACGGTCTAAGTAGTAGGCAGGTACTATACCAAAACGAGAACCCATGATGTTGCACCCAGATGGAGTGGTTTGGAGGATGATGGAGAGCCATAGGGATGTGGAGTGATACAGGAATATTGAGAGTGATATGGGAGTAATGAGGTTTGAAGACTAATGCAGAGCATGTAGGGAATAACCAGGTAAAATGGATGGTGACAGACAACGGTGGTGTAGAATGACATGGGGGAGGTAGAGTGATACAGGGTATTCAGGAAGGATAATATGGACAGTGACATAGGATGATGTGGAGATGGTTATGTGATACTCTTTAGAGTAGGATGTGACAGGGAGTGATTAGAGATGAGTTATGAGGAGGGTCGGGGGTCAACCAATCATAATCATTTGTCTCAAGGGCACCCCGTGTTGCTCTAAAATAAACAATCAATATACAATTTTACAATCATCATGTGACACGCAATACATAATTGGTTAGGAATGAACTTGTAGAATATCAATAGAGCGTTTGATGACGGGGCCATGTGAGAGCTGTAGAATGAACCAAGTCTTGATCAGCCTCAGCAGACATACAAAGCTTCCTTTTGATAAATGGTTAATATCCTGCATTAGTTAAGATGCTTGTTATGTGATGTATCATCATTTGGAAGGCCAGATGCTCACCTTCAGGGAGCCTTGCATGCTTTAAAACAGAGCACATTCCAGAATGTTTCATTACACAGCACTGTACACTAGCGCTTGGCGTTAAAAACGAAGTACATCACTTATAAATGGGGACACGGACGTTACTCAACTTGGGGTGAAACAAATGTGTGGCCAGGTGGCAAACCCAACCCTTGTGATGAATAATGTCTGGAGGACTTCTACACCCTTGCAAAAAAATACATTTGAAATTAGCAGTTCACAAGGGATTTGCAGTTTCACAAGTGAAAATGCGATTTTCACATATGAAAATGTAAATTTGACATGCGAAATAGCTGTTTTCAAATGTTGAGCTTAAAAATGTCACGTGAAACCATATTTTTTACATGTATTAAATGTAGAGTTCATGTTCACACCACCTTTTCACATGTGAGGAGAAGAACATGTTTTTTAATCTCACATGTGAATTGCAGTTCTACATGAAATGTGTGGTTTCACATGTTAAAACCTTTCACAGGTGAAAAACACATTTGCCATTCCACATGTAAAAAAACCTCCACATGTGAAAATGAATCACATGTGAAACAATCTCATTTGCAGGTTCATATGTAAGAAAACTCTCACTTTCACATGTGGAATTGCAAGTTCACATGTGAAAAACAATCACATGTAAAAAAAAATTTTAGCAGTTTCATGTGAAAAACTTATGCCAATGTTTTTCACATGTACTTTCAATTTCACGTGAAAGTAAAAATCTAATGTGCAATCTCACTGCATAGCCACATTAAACTCCACATTAACAACCATTTTTGTAAACGAAGTAAAACAAACACTGTAGCCTAAAAAGCATAATTTACAGTATATAATTTTGATATCATGGATGGTCCAGCCTCATACCTCAGCTTATTACCAAAACTGAGGCAGCGAGACACCTTTGTTAATGTTTCAATTAAGGATTGCAGCTTTAAACACCTTTAGAGTCGTAGTGTTGTTATATAGTGGAATCCTCTAGGGAGTGAGTTACTTTTGTGCCATTAATATATATTATTGCAAACAAAAATAATGATATTGAAAGCAAAACATAAATAGGAAAGTATTGATAGCAAAACAAAATATTGCAAGGAAATTAATGTTCTATTGCGAGAGCAAATTAACTGTATATGGATGCAAAACAATAGTTTTCAAATATTTTGTTAAAAATAAAACACCTCCCTCTTTCCTACAATTTCCCCGGTCTTTGGTTATTACATTGGCCTTTGCTTTGGCTTTCTTTTTTTCCATTTGCAAGTTCTGGCCCATGCATTCCAGCAACAAAGCTAAGCAGGGTTGGTATTGGTAGGTCCCTGGATGGGAGACCAGCTGTAGCTGGAAGTGATGAAAAAAGTTCACCCGGGGAATTTATTTTTTTCACGAGGGAAAAAGGTGAAAAATGTAAATGTGAAACTTGACACATTGGAAAACCACATCTTACTCATGAGAACATTTCAAATGGGATTTGCACACACGTCACACACACGTGTCACACATTTTTTCACGCTGTTTTTTTGTAAGGACAGGTACAAATTAACTTTAGGGCCAATACTACAACACCTCTGTCTGCTCTGCTCTGACTCGGGCCTGCCTCTGTCTATTTGGCTATCTGCTTACCATCTCCTTTGCGCGTGTTTGTTTGCTTGGCTTGTCTCCTCCACCGCTGCTGAAACATAGTCCCTGAACTGACGCAGCAATGTAGTCCAGCTGGGATCTGAGTTTCCAAACAACTGAATAATTTAAGGCAGTTTTCAGAAAAGCAGGAATAAACTGCATTGCTGATTTTTCCCCCAGTGGTATAATTCCCTATTCCCCAGCAAAGTGATAGTGGGGCTTTCACCTGAAAGTGCATTTATTCCGCAAAAACCCACTGGCAGTCCACTGACTCCACAAACGGAAACTCCTCCCAATTATGCCTCTGTGTTTACTTGTGTTTTCCCTTCAGGTTCACCCGTCAAGCGAAGGACCTCTATGTCCTGTGACATCAGGGCCTAACACCCACAGGAGCCGCTTACTTACTAATCCCTGGCCCCTGAAACACAGAGGGAACCAAGATTTTACACACTTTATCACACATAGAAGCTATATTCCAGCTCTGTTAAAAAGAGATTCTCTCTTCTCATAATCCTTGATTATCCCTGTAATGTGACAGGGTGAATGCAGTAAGAGGTCTGGAATGTGAAATTAAGAAATGGGACATAAGCTGCCCTGTGTCATGTTGTTGGGTTGTGACTCGATAGTGACACGTAGCAGAGGAATGCTCAGGAAATAATTGCTCCCGGGTCTTGACAAAGGGACAGGCTGGGGACTGTATCTAGAGCAGTGGCCACCAACCGGTCTATCTTCAAGGCATTCCTAGTCGATCGCCAAACATTTCTGTAGAAAAGCCAAAGATAAACCTTTGCGCTCCTATTTGTTTTAAATTCGTCTCGCGCTTTTGGCCCTGAGTGCTAACTCAAGTGTCAGATAGCTCAAATCACGGTGCCTGGAACTTCCAAGACACCACAGCAAAGTTTCATACTAAGTGAGATTTCCAAACTGTTAAAACCAACACCAGAAAGAGACTGTCAAAGAATGCAGCTAAGAACTCCTGTTTTTATGAGTGTTCACGTTTAAGTTTTTATTCAGCACTGTTAACATTGGTTTTTATGAAACACTTTTACAAACCATAAAACGTGCCTCTCCCTACTTCCACTCTCGCCACAACCAACCAACCAGCACTGCAACTGCAATGAATGAGTAGCCAAATGTCGCCTGTTGATAGGCCTGCGTTGTTATTATTACCGGCGTGTTGTTTCCATTTTAATATCAAGGAATATTTGACTTTCTATGGTCATAGGAACAATTTGAATTTTTGCATGAGGCAGAAATAATGCAGTGCGACTCGAGTTCCACCAACAGGTGGAAGACGGTGTCCCCTCTCTCTGGTCAGTCTCAGCGGAGAGAGGGAGAGAACGTAAGAGGCGGAACCTCTGCTGCGCTCTCCTTCCCTCCACTGAGACTGACCATCAGAAATATCCAGTAAAACAAAAAAGCAAATTAGTTCAATTTATGCTCAGCTGTGCCCCAAGTAATACAACGGATCTATTTAGCTCAAGTTTTGAAATATAATATGGTCTGAGAAGAACAATATTGCCATGCCAAGCTTAGCCAATATGCTGTGATCATGTATTAGGCCTAATGCTCGAACCTTATTCCTACAGAACCGTTTTTAATAGGTTAATGTTGCACAGGTTTACGTTTTTTTTATGTTTATTTTTTAAGTTTGAGCGGAAGATCACAGCTTGGATCTTGACTTAGAAAGTGATCTTGACTCTAAAGGTTGGTGGCTGCTGATCTAGAAGCTAATTGGACAACACTGGGTTTGACTAGGAAGAGTTCCGCTCCATCATTTACAATGTTGTTTTGAATCATCTCTACATTACTGGTTGGAAGGTCACAAAGCTTGCAACAAATGTGGCATGTTTGACCACAGTTACCCCATTTTCTTTTCCTTGTAATACAGTAAAAGCTCAAACTTTAGTCTTCACATTCTAAATAACACGAGCACTTTCCATCAGGCCTCCATAGCCTGTCAGTCGTAGCTCACGATGGAACACAACGAAGGAAATCTCCTTAGTCAGCAGCTGCAGCGGAGGCAGGGCAGGGCAGGGGGGGGACCAGCCACTCCTTTCAGTACAGCCAGTGTTGCTCTTCGTCCCGGCAGGCATCATTAGCCTGGTTCACTGGGCCACATTTGGGGATTTGGGGTTAGGCACCCATCTGGGCAAATAACCACGGTTCATTGGGCCATGTTGAGAGCTTTTTGGAGCCTGGCACCATCACAGGCAGCTGCTGAAATATAGATCTTGCCTTGAGAAAAGTGTTGAGTCCAGCCGATGATTCACACGCTACACTGGTCTGTTTGGTGTGAAGCCTGTGAATGTAGCAGATGATGAAGAACAAAAAAATGACAGCTGGCTACAGTACATTGAGGTGGTGAATAGGTCAACCAAAGTGGTGCACTGAGATCAGCTGTATGTGAAAAAGGACCGTACCGACATCATTTGTATGCGCAAGAGGCAAGTGTACTCTGAGATTTCCTGTCCTCTGAGGGAACTGTAAGGAAGTCAGCGTAAGACAGGGTTGGACTGATATCAGCCTGATAAGTGTGTGAGAGAGGACTAGGGATCACCTGGATGGGATATGAACCAGCACTAAAATGACCTTGTTATATACGGTGAAGACATGAAAAAAGATGGCTGCACTGGCCACACACACCTGCAAAATGCAGCGTTTTCCGTAAACAACCCTATCCATTCGACCAAGAAAAAAATGTCTACATCCACACATTTCTACTTGCCTGTCATTTCACTACATATTGCCATGGAAGTTGCATATGATAATGGCATGGTTTCACTTAGGACAAGAAGCCGACAACTTCAAAAAAGAAACAGGATATGAAAATAAAAGCACAAAACCGAGCCAACGGTCTTAAAGTTACTATCGGAGTGTGAAGGAAGCAGGCTCCACCCACACTGATGATGGTTTAAATGTTAATCCAGCTGCAGTAGATGCCTACAAGCTGGCCCCGTGTAAAACAGAACACACATTAGTTGTGCCAGTCACCAGAGAAGAAGTGCATACTCAGGGGTTGGTGCAAACTGAACATCGCCGTACCCTTCATTATTCATCCTCTCTGAGGAAAGGCCCCCCATGCATGCATCCATGATGAACTCACTGCTAAGCTACATCCCTATAGCCCCTTCTCTTCCCTGGACCTGGCCTGCTCATCACAGCCACACAAGACTCCGCCAGTCTCCACACAGAGAAGATGCACTATAGGTCTACTAGGTGAATCTCTCTACTCCGACAGGCATGTCAAAGTGTGAATAATGAGTGTGCCTCATAGGTGAGCGCAGACCCTTAAACCCTACACCCTCCTTTGCATGTAGTCTTTGATTTGATGGCAGCGTTATGACACAGCGAGTGCTGCTCCAGGCATGGGGCCAGGGTACAGGCCTTAGACTTAGACATAACCTGTTGGTTTTAGTCAGTGGAAAACCCCTTGTGAGTTCTAACTTTAAGTAAATCAATCATGTTGATGCCCCCCCCCCCGGACGACAGATCCAGAATGCTGTACATTAAAAACAAGCACAACTCAAGAGGGCTCCGCAAGTTCCGTAGTTCAGGGCTCTCACTTGTAGCTCACACTTTTTCCTCATGTACACATCGCAGTCGTACCCGGAGTCATTAGTGTAGTTAGGAGCACTAGCTGATTAGGAGCCCATCATTCAGATCAGTGGGCAGCGCAGAGACTGATCTGCTATCATTAAGAAGGCCAGAGTATAAACGTACCCAGGACCTCCATCTGAACAGAGGTCCTCTTGTCTGAGCTGAATTCTGCCATTGACTGAGTACTGCCCAACCAGCAATGAATATAAATGGGCCTCTCTCCTTAGACGAGAGTGTGTGCATTCACTTGCGTAGTCACAATGCACTCTCCTGTGATGTGCATCTGATCATACCTGTGTGGGAGTGTTTGTGCGGGTGTGTGTTTTACATGTGTGACTGTTAGGGCGTATGTTGATGACAGTGATCAATATTAAAAATCGCCTTTAAAGTGGCACTCCAGTCTCCTTTTCACCTCATTTAACACCTGATGTACTTAGCAAAAGGCACATCTCAATAGGAGGTCCAGGTAAGTCATGACATGGCACAAGTGTGTGTGGGGGGTGCTCCTCAAGTCAGAGGGAGGCCGATGACATCACGACTTCCCATCAGACCGACTCTTTGAATGCTCGACTCCTTGAAGTTACCAGTTGTGTATTAAAAAAAACACATACATGTTTTACCTTTTTGTGTGTGTACTTTACTGTATTTATACTTGGGATATCGCTTTTCAACAGGAAAAGTAAAACAAAAAAGTCGCTGCAGGACGTTAAAAAAAAATCACAAATGCCATCAAACACACGACAATCTATTTAACCTAAGGTGGGGGGGATCTGGCACTCTTAAGAGCACAAAGCCTACAACCATTATCTTATCAAGTGAAAAAATAAATACGTCCCTACGTAGCCAACGGGGCTAGCGATGGGCGCAATTAAGCCCCTAAATGGCTCCTCAGTTGGTGAGCAGCACT